>NC_134902.1:3564971-3692471 GCF_041734735.1 Babylonia areolata | reverse complement strand
GTAACCATATCTCCAATTTAAAGACAAAACGCACAACTCTCCTGCAAAAATAATAAAAACTTGATTCCGACACCACGAAAGGTTTGTGATGATGATAGAAATACACAAGATAAAACAACTGTAGGAATACACGTATCAGATGCCAGTCTCAAATTTGATAGATGAAGAAACAAACTCTCTTCAACATAGTTGCAAAAGTCTGACACAACCACCATGCAGTATTCTTTCTCTAGTTAGCATCCAATAAGGATTCTGTCGTTTGCTTCGTCGTCGTCACAGAAAAAAAGTTACGAGCTCGTGAAGAAAAAGGAGAATAGTGGCTGCATGTTCCCAACACCACTATTCCTAAATGACGGCAGACGGTCATAACAAATAAACCAGAGGCAGGAGGATATGTCTGAACCTTTATCCACCCATACAATCAACCCCCCTTTTTTTCTTCTTCTTCCCCCCCCCCCCCCCCAGTTCAGGGAGCATATCATTCCATTTCACTGACATATTGTCTGTCTGCCATTTAAGTAACACACATTTTCTTGCTCATCTAAGTGTCTGGAGCTCACAACCTTTTCCTTTCTTTCATTCTTTATTCAGTTATCCATTTTTTTCAAAGAGTGACGACACAGCGTGAAGAAACAGTTGTTCAGGACTGGTAAAAGAGACAAACTGTGCAGGGTAATGTGGACCCCCCCCCCACCCCACCCCCCCTATGTTTTAATCCCCCTGGTACAGATCCAGTCTGCTGATGACAGTCCCCGTTTCCCTGGACCACAACGCAGCTTCGCCGGCAAACCATACAACCAGATAATAATCTGTCCAGTCAGCTAGCTAACTATAAATATAATAAGTAGACACACATGAGTATCTATGAGCCGAGCCCCCCACCCCCACCCCCTCCGTCCTCCCCCCCACCCCCTCCGTCCTCCCCCCCATCAGTCGAATCGACAAATCCATTCATCCACTGAACCATACAGAGAAACATTTACAGTGGAAGGACAGAATGAATTGAGCTGAAACAGGAGAAAGAACAGACAATGGGGTGGGGGGGGGCGGGGGGCAGGGAAAAAGAACCCACAGAAATATCTGAAGTGGAAGGATAGAGCAAATAGAGCTGACATTGGAGGAACAATAGAAAACAGAGTAGGGGAAAAAGAACCCACAGAAATATTTGGAGTGGAAGGATAGAGCAAATAGAGCTGACATTGGAGGAACAATAGAAAACAGAGTAGGGGAAAAAGAACCCACAGAAATATTTGGAGTGGAAAGACAGAGTAAACAGAGCTGACATAGGAGAAAGAATAGAAGACAGAGAGTAGGAAAATCAACTCAGTGAAACACTTACAAATTACGTGGAAGGATAGAGCGAACACAGCCAACAATTAAGAAGACTAGAAGACAGAAAACGGGAACAAGGACCCATAAAAATCATTTACCGAACAAAGGAAGAGCAAACAGAGGTGACAAAGGAGACAGAACAGAAGACAGAAAACGGGAACAAGGACCCATAAAAATCATTTACCGAACAAAGGAAGAGCAAACAGAGGTGACAAAGGAGACAGAACAGAAGACAGAAAACGGGAACAAGGACCCATAAAAATCATTTACCGAACAAAGGAAGAGCAAACAGAGGTGACAAAGGAGACAGAACAGAAGACAAGACAACCGGAAGAAAGAGAGATGATGAAAAAAAAATATCAAAAGAACTCCTCTATCATACAAACAGGGAGACTGAAAAGACAGCTCCCTAAAGTCCACCGAAAAGTAGCCACATTGTGAAGTGCTAAGTACACACGGAATGTATCACTATTTCCTCAAGATGTCATTGATGCAACGGTCCATGTTTCCTGCTGAACACGGCATGAGAAAGGAGGACTATATGTACAATCAAAACAGCAGGCAGGACTCTATGATTGAGGTACACATCTGTAACACGCATGATTTTTGAACCATCGGCAATCATAATACTTTGTTCAATGTGGTTATGCTTCTACAAAAAAAAAAAAATACAAAAAAAACAACAAGCGGTTAAATCAACAATCTTAAGAGTTACTTTCAGCCAAACACAAAACAAAGAAAATAATTCTCTTGTTTTCTTCCCAACACGAGCATGCATAAGAATACTTGTGGTGCTAAATTCAAAGGCAAATCCTGGTCCACAGCCAATCCACACACACACACACACACACACACACACAAATTCAAGCTGCAAGTTAGTTTCATTATCAACATCACCATTGTTTCAATGAGGCTTTGTGTACACAAAAACCATTGCACGTTTGAAAGCAAACAATCAAAACATCTATCAATCAATCTCTAGTTATTTCAATTTTTCCTGGAAACCAAACACGATATCCCCCACAAGCAGCCACCAAGGCTGATGAAAGTAGCTCTGGAATCACAACACCTGCCACACACTACGCCAGACACAGTCTGGAATCAACCGCCCCCCCGACTCCGAATAAGGAACACATTTCCTGTACTTTCTAAAGCATGAAGGCAGGCAAACAGCAGCCCGTAGAATGTATGTTTAAAACACTTGTTCCCACACACAACCACCAGCACAACCTAAACTTTTACTACGGCGCCAACACTCACCTACGCCCTTCCACACCGTCCATGTATCACAACTGTCCTATGGCAGGCTACAAGTGCGGCATGTTGTTGATGTGTTGTCTCCCATCTCTTGTGGTACATCGGCAGATAGGTGTCACCCCCCTGGGCGCTGGCTTCCCCCCATGTTTTGTGTTCCTCTCGCCTGTGTGTGGTAGCGCTCCACACTCTTCTCTCTCTCACACACACACACACACACACACTCACTCAGGAACACACAGGGCTCTAGCTGGGCACGTGCACACTGTCGTAGTGACTCAACGCCGTCTCCAGCTTCCGTGTCATCTGCACAAAAGTTTCAGTTTCAGTTTCTCAAGGAGGCGTCACTGTGTTCGGACAAAATCCATATAAAGCTACACCACATCTGCTTGGCAGATGCCTGACCAGCAGCACAGTCAGGCCTTTAGTGCATGCTTATACATACCAGAGTGGGTTTCTTCTACAGAATTCGGCCAGAGGACAACACTCGTTGCCATGGGTTCTTTTACAGTGCATGAGGTGCGTGCTGCATATGGGACCTCGGCGTATCGTCTCATCCGAACGACTAAGACACTCATTTTGGTTTTTCAGTCAAACTTGGGGCAAAAGGTGAGAGCAGGATTCAAACCCACACCCTCACAGACTCTCCATGTCAGCAGCTGAGCGTCTTCACCACCCTGCCACTTTCCTCCTTGCACAAAAACAAGGTAGAGCGCTGTTTGTCGCTGTGACAAGTCGGGTTTAAGGACAGGTGCTTGAAATAAAGACATCAGATCCAGACAAAAAAGGAAATTTTCTATCTAAAATTACGTTTAAATAACATACATACCGTGACCCAACTAGTGCAGACTCCGGCTGGGGTCTGACATTCCTGTCCTGTGCAAACTACTATCCAGCCTATGCGGAGAAAACGAAAGTACTACGGCCGATAACCTCCCGGAAGTAGGTAACCTCCCCTTTGTCCCGCTGGCTAGCGCCTTCTTTTTCCGGCAGCCATTATGACTCCTGTATCTTTGCTCTCCATACGGCTAAGTTTTTTTCGTATTTTCTGCCTGTCTGTCGATTCTCTGGCATTCTTGTTTTTAGTCAAATTTTGTCTTCAACCAGGTCACATAATTATATGGTTAGATTGGGAGATCAGGCTAAAATTAAGGCGCGATTGCAATCAATTCGCGGACACTCTGGGCCCTCTATTTCTGGCCCTCTCAACAACGCCAACCCACCGCCTCCTCCACGTTGCTCTTTTCACACTACCCCTCCCCACTCTTCCCCACCCCACACATTCTTATCCCAGGCATAGACGGGCCCAATAGCCGAGTGGTTAAAGTGTTGGACTGTCAATCTGAGGGTCCCGGGTTCGAATCACGGTGACGACGCCTGGTGGGTAAAAGGTGGAGATTTTTACGATCTCCCAGGTCAACATATGTGCAGACCTGCTAGTGCCTGAACCCCCTTCGTGTGTACATGCAAGCAGAAGATCAAATACGCATGTTAAAGATCCTGTAATCCATGTCAGCGTTCGGTGGGTTATGGAAACAAGAACATACCCAGCATACACGCCCTCGAAAACGGAGTATGGCTGCCTACATGGCGGGGTAAAAACGGTCATACACGTAAAAGCCCACTTGTGTACATATGAGTGAACGCAGAAGAAGAAGAAGATCCCAGGCATATAAGCCAGTACCCGCCCCCATCCATCACCACACCACACCTTCTTCTCAAAGGCATGCAAGTGATAGCAAGTCACAGCCCACACAGTGATACTGCAGGTCACAAGCATCACCATCACAACAAGGTAGGAATGGTAAAGAAAAGAGGACTTTCATGACCGGTAATATATGAGGCAATAATGGAAATACGGACTTCAAAGAACTTGTTGTTCTATGGCGATTCCTAAACTAGTGATATAAACTATCAAAAAATGAAATAATTTTTTTTTTTTAAAACCTCTTGGCAAAGATGCAACTGACCTGAATCTCAGGGCTAAACACAGTACATATTAGCACCTCAAACTAACTATCATACACAGCACGCTATATCCACAAAGGGGTTTGTTTTTGGTTGTTCTACAACAGTAGTCCCTAAAGTCTCCTCAAAAGACATTTGGTCAAAGGGCCTTGCAGTATCAAGCTCCGACTATCTGGAATTCTCTTCCTCTGGATGTCCGTCACTCACCCTGTCTATCCACTTTCAAAACCAATTCAAAAACTTATAAAACATGACCCATGAATGTAAAGCAGCACTGCCATCTCTGTCTGTCTTTTTTTTTTTTCCTCCCAATTTCTTCCCCAATGAAGTGCCCATGTAGTGTGAGTGCTTATGGCTGGGTGGGCATGCGTGTGCCAGGCAAATTTTGTTGTTTTTACGTTTTATCTTTACAATCTGTATGATATTGGTGATTATTTTTTTCTTGTATGTGTTCATGTGGTGCTGTCTGCCAAAATGTACCATTGTATGTATACTGTTTTATGGAAAGTTCTTTTTTTTTTTTTTTTTTTTTTGCTGCCCTATCATCTGCACCATTTCAGTGGCATTACTCCCACACCACTCATTTAGATTCCCCCATACACGGCCACACCCAGGTTCATCCGTCACAATTCCAGCGTCGGCAGTCCACAGGGAGCCATCGATGTTGGGTCGCTAGGAGGCCACACACCAGAGGAGACCCTGCACTGCTGCTGAGTCACTTCGGTGGTGTTCAGTGGTGCCTGTTCTGATTTAACATACTTAGGACACCACCTACTAAGCCGCCTACTAATGACAATAATGGCTTAGTCGCGGAGCCAGATTGAGTGAGCATCTCTCCCAGAGTGGAGACCACCACCACGTCCCTCAAACAACAGCCCCCCCCCCATGAATCTGCCAACACTGAAGACACTGACAGGACTCACCCCAAGCACAGAACTGGAGGGGTATCGAAACTGAGGTCACCATGAGAGCAGGGCATGAAAGGCCACAGACTCTGAGACTGTTTTGTCTGTACTGATGATGATGGATATGGATATGGAAAGCTCTTAGTACCCACTGTACAGGGAGTTAACGCCTATCATTTCTACACATTTCTAAAACAGAAGGAACACAGGAACCAATGCCAGCACTGTAAAAGAAAGAGAAGTGGCGGTGAAGACCAGGCCGCTCACTTCCATGACTAAATAAAACAAAACAAAATTTTTAAAAAATAATAAAAATTCTGATCCTAACAGAACTGTTTCTGAGATTGGAGGTGGAAAGACCAGGCAACTCACATACTGCTAAAATGAAACAGAATAATCATTAGAAAGAAGAAAAAAAAAAAAAGAAAACAAGAGAGGCAAGGCCTTCAAGACTCACTTGTGATACACTTTTAAAAAAAAATCCAAGATTTTTATGTATTGAGTATAATTTCAAAATGTAATGTTTAAGATGAGAAAGATCAGTTTAAAGCAAATTAAGTCCCCTAGCATTAATTACAGAGTAATTTCCCTTTTTTACTATCTGCACCAAAACATTTGCAAAATAAATAAAACTTCCATGCTTAGCAAAAGAAGTTCCTGTTTTAACATAAAATGATAATAATGACTCCTCTTGTTGTTGGGTCAGAATAGCAAAATAAATAAAACTTCCATGCTTAGCAAAAGAAGTTCCTGTTTTAACATAAAATGATAATAATGACTCCTCTTGTTGTTGGGTCAGAATATCAGATCAAACTGCCAAGTTTAGAGAATACAAAAAATATAAATATAACAGTAAATGCAGTTTGCATATAATTAGGCTTCATTTTTTTTTTTTTTTTTTTTTTTGTGCCCATCCCAGCGGTGCAATATTGTTTTAAGGGGGGACTTGGCGTGCATTTTTCTAGTATTTTTGTATCTCGACTTCTACTAAAGCTATTGCCATGAAATTTTGCACATAGACAGCAAAGTGGATTTGGAGCTAGAATACAAAGTTTCAAATGTTCATGTTACATAGAAATAATTTTATGATTTTTTTTCTTGTTTTTGTGCTGTCGAAAACGAGTACGTCTGCTCCTCCTCTACAGTTTGCAAAGTTAGGTAGTATTGAAGCTAAAATCATAATCAATACAAAGGACATGAATAGAAGAGTGCAATAGACATAAATTAGTATGTATAAATGTACATAAATGTAAATACCATCGCCAAGACTTTGGAGAAAATTGACAAATGTAAATAATTATTTTTAACCTAATATAACACTAAAACTGTCCAAGATCCATACTTTCTAATGGTTTCATTGCACTCAGAAGCCATTTTTCCATCTATATGCAAAATTTCAAGGCAATAGCTGTTGTAGAACTTGTACAGTAAAGGAGGGCAGTACATACGTATGGAATAAAAAGTCGTTTTGAGAAATTTGACTCCAAAGATAGAATTTAATGTGGACAAATGAAAGGAACAATTTTCAATAGTATTACTATCATTTTCCAATAATTATCAAGTATGATACCTTGTCAAGACATTCTGTACAGTTTTTTCTATGTGGCATTGGAAATCAAACACTCAGAACTGCCCAGGCCCATACACCTCCCCTTCTCTTTCTTGTCTTTCCTGGCGTTCCATGCGTCGCACCATCTCTATTTTCTTTCTCTTCTCTTTCTCCTTTTCTGATGATTTTCTGCTGGATTTCACCACCCTGGCAGTGTCCTCTTTCAAAACAAAGTCACCCAGAGTGCTTCCTCCCACAAGCTCCAGTTCCAGCATCACATCCAGCAGGGCCGAGGACCCTTTGTTGACCTCCCTCAGTCACCCTCAGGCTCTGAAACACATGATACATTACAGTACACTTTTTTTTGCACAGCTTCATACATTTGTAACATATACACACATCTGTACAAGCAGTCTTACACACACACACACACAACAAACACATAACCTGAAACACACACATGGAATATACACATCTCATACACATACATAATGAACAAACCCATAACCTGAAACATATTCAAACACACAGAATAATCACACACACAAACACACTATGAATAAACACATAACCTGAAACACACACTAATACACTGAACACACTCACAGCCACACACACACACACACACTGAATAAACACAACCTGGAACACACACACATTGATTGAATAAACACATAACCTCTCACACACACCACACGACACACACACAGCCCCCCACTCACCCCCTCACACCACAATCTAATTCTCTCCTCTCACACTTCACAATGACCAGGAAGAAGTATGAATGATAAAGAAAACAAAAAATAAACAAAGAAATCAACGATCGACTTACCGGTTCTTTGCATTCTGGACACAATGCACCACTGGAATCGATGAGACACTGAAGGCAGCTCAGGTTCATGATGATGTTGAGATCGTCACTTCTCACTTCTCCTACAGCTTCCTCTTCCAGTCTTTGTTTTTTGCTGGGTCCAGACTCATCTACTTCTTCACTAGAATCAGACACTGCCTTCTTTTTTGAGAAAAAGTCCTTTTCTTTTCTTTGAAGTAGAGGACGGGTATTCCATAGCAGACGACGTTGATGGAGTCGGCTCACAGGTTGTCGATTCGACCTCAGTTTGCTGTGATTGGCGGCTGGCTTTTCCACATTTCCCTTTTCTCTTCTTTGTACCAAACTTATGGAGTACTCTAAACTTCGTTCCAAACTTTCTTGGCATTGTAAAAAAGCAAAACTGTGCCTAAAACTGACAAAATGAATGTCCTAGTTAGCTCACTTCGAAACAGACGCTATGAACAAAGATGGCGGATGACTGGAGTTTCGGCCAATCAGAATCATGGATTTACCCTCGTGACAGCTTAGGCCCAATCACCAGTTTATACACTGTTGTTGGGTGAGCCATTTCGTGCTTCGCGGAGCTCACGCACTGAGGTTGTTTGCATATGAAATTAGGTTGACCGGAAAGAGCGTATGTTTAGCTTTCAAACGAGCGGTCACACACCTCAATTGGTAAAACGAAAGTGGTGGTTGCTAGGGTCTGAAGATAGCGATTTTTGTGATTCGACTTCGATTTCCGATAAATATTTGAGGCCACCTACATTAAAAAAAGTACAATTACACACACTTTTATGCAAAATTAAAGCAAAAGACACCCAAAAAGTGTTTGTAGATATATTATTCTTTCAAAATTTACAATAACCCCAAAACACATTTTCTGGTGATTTTTCATCAAAAATGCACGCCAAGTCCCCCCTTAAACAAGATGACTGGAAAGAACTGAATTTTTCCTATTTTTATGCCTAATTTGGTGTCAACTGACAAAGTATTTGCAGAGAAAATGTCAATGTTAAAGTTTACCACGGACACACAGACACACACACACAGACAACCGAACACCGGGCTAAAACATAGACTCACTTTGTTTACACAACTGAGTCAATAAGAACAACAAAAAAAAAAAAAAAAGAACCCCCAAAACAACTCACATCCTGATAGAACTGTATCTGGGAGCGGAGGTAGAGCTGCATCATGTCCTTGAAGTCCCGAACCCTCTCCCGCTGGAAGTGGTTCATCTCGGCCAGGGTGGCGTAGGAGATGGTGTCCGCCTTGTGCAGCACCTTCTGCACCTCCCCCTCCGTCATCTTGCCCTCCTCCTGCTGCTTCATGCACTCCTTGGCTCGCCCGATGGCTCCCTGCACACACAGCGCAGCGTGGGTCGGGTCTGTCGCACTGCGTTGGGTTGTGGTGTGTTGTGTTGTGTTGTGTTGTGTTGCATTGCCGTGTGGTGTGGTGTGGTGTATTGTGGTATGGTGTGGCGCTGTGTGGTGTAGTGCATTGTAGTATGGTATGGTGCATTGTAGTATGGTATGGTGTGGTATGGTGTGTTTTGTTGTGGTGTGGTGTGGCATGGTGTGGAGCAATGCGTTGTGGTGCATTGTCGTTTGTTGTTGTGGTGCTGTGTGGTGTAATGTGTTGTGTTGTGTTGTGTTGCATTGTTGTGGTGTGTTGTGTTGCATTGCCGTGTGGTGTGGTGTATTGTGGTATGGTGTGACGCTGTGTGGTGTAATGTGTTGTGTTGTGTTGTGTTGCGTTGCCGTGTGGTGTGGTGTATTGTGGTATGGTGTGGCGCTGTGTGGTGTAGTGTGTTGTGGTGTGGTGCATTGTAGTATGGTATGGTGCGTTGTAGTATGGTATGGTGTGTTTATGTAAGTTTGTGCCTGCCTATGTGTGCGTATGTGTTAGGGTAGCTGTTAGATACACATGTATGTTAAAATGTATGTATGCAGCGTGTGTGTGTGTGTGTGTGTGTGTAGTCACATTTTGGTGTGTGTATGTAACATAGATATAATGTTTTATGTTAACAAAAGTGTTTTTGTAAAGCACCTAGAGCAGATTTCTGGATAGTGTGCTATATAAGTATCCATTATTATAATTATTATTATTATGGTGTGTTTTGTTGTGGCGTTTTGTTGTCATGTGGTGTGGCATGGTGTGGAGCAATGCGGTGTGGTGCATTGTCGTTTGTTGTGGTGTGGTGTGGTGTGGTGTGGCGTGGCGTGGCGGACTGAAATTCATTGGGTTGCGTTGTGCTGCAATGTGTCATTGTGTTGCAATGCACTGTGTTGTGTTGAGTTGCACTGTATTGTATCATATTTCTTGCACTGTAATTATACAGCTCAAAAAAACAAAAATGCCTTGACCAATTTCAAAACTTTTTCATTCATACTGGTTGGGTGGGGGGGGTCTACTTAAACGAGACAGCAGATAATGGTAAGTTATTTTCAATCTGTTGTTGCGCTGCATAGACAGCAAGACCTAGGCTTTTAGACAATGTGCATGTTTACTCTGTAAGAACTGTGCATTGTTAGCAAGACCTAGGCTTTTAGACAATGTGCATGTTTACTCTGTAAGGACTGTGCATTGATAGCAAGGCCTAGGCTTTTAGACAATGTGCATGTTTACTCTGTAAGGACTGTGCATTGGTAGCAAGGCCTAGGCTTTTAGACAATGTGCATGTTTACTCTGTAAGGACTGTGCATTGGTAGCAAGGCCTAGGCTTTCAGACAATGTGCATGTTTACTCTGTAAGGACTGTGCATTGGTAGCAAGGCCTAGGCTTTTAGAACAATGTGCATATTTACTCTGCGTGGACTGTGCATTGACAGTAAGGCCTAAGCTTTTAGACAATGTGCATGTTTACTCTGTAAGGACTGTGCATTGATAGTAAGGCCTAGGCTTTCAGACAATGTGCATGTTTACTCTGTAAGGACTGTGCATTGGTAGCAAGGCCTAGGCTTTTAGACAATGTGCATGTTTACTCTGTAAGGACTGTGCATTGGTAACAAGGCCAAATCTTTCAGACAATGTGCATGTTTACTCTGTGAGGGCTGTCTCACCTCATGCACTTTGAGGACGTCCGGGTAGACGTTCAGCAGACCTCTGTATTCCAGCAGCGAGTCCATCAGTGGGTACGTGTCGCTGCTGGGCTGTACACACACATACATACACATATGTACATACACACACACACACACACACACACAAATATATAGTCATACACAAACACACACGCATACATACATATATATATATATATAGCCACACACACACACACACACACACACACACACAAGTCAAATAAACACACACAGTCAAAAGGCTGTAGTTAGGTTATAGTTAGGTTGGGCTTTCCCTTTTTATTCTAAAAAAATTTTTAGTTCTTCAAACTCTCCACACACACACACGCACGCACGCACGCACGCATACGCAAAGAAACGTACACACAATCACACCCTCTCTCCTCCCCTCTATCTCCCAACCCAATCATACGGCTAAGTTTTTTCGTATTTTCTGCCTGTCTGTCGATTCTCTGGCGTTCTTGTTTTTTGTCAAATTATGTCTCCAACCAGGTCACATAATTATGTAGCTTGATTGGGCAATCGTGCTAAAATTAAGGCGCGATCGCAATCGATTCGCTGACACTCAGGGCCCTCTACTCCTGGCCCTCTCAACAACGCCAACCCCATAAACAAACAAATAATAGTCATACAAGTAAAATGATAAAAGGCTGATTAGATAACACAGGAAACGAATGATGAGCACCCAATAGGCAGCTGTCGGTCGGCTACACCAAGGAAGGCAGCCTGTTAAGCGAATCACTCCACATTTGTAAAAGCGCTTAGAGCTTGGCCTCCGAGTTGAGGATTGGTGCTGTATCATCACAACTCACCTGTCTTTCAAAGGCTTTCCCGATCTCGTCAAAAGCATCACCTGTGTGATCGATGGCAGCTGTTAACTGTTTGGAAGCTGCAAAGAGACCGGAAACAGGAAAGCATGATGAAAAAAATCAATAAGTTACTTAAAAAAAAAAAACAACCACCAACAAAATATCTATGAAGAAATAGTATTACAGTTAAATACAGTACATTAAAGAAAGAACACTACCAGCCGGTCTTACTTAAAACAGTTATAGGCAGCACTGAAATAATCATAAAGACAACAAAACAGGTAAGAGAGAACACACGTCATCAACATTTCATTTTCTGGTATGCAGTGTGTCCAAATTCTGATGTAAGACACACAGGACCAACCCTCTGATCTCCCAATCGTGTTATAACCATCTACCTTTTGCAGTGGTAATCAGCTCATATCCATGCCCACACACATGAATACATACACACACACACACACACTCATGCACACATACACACACTCATACACCTTTCACAGCCATTAAACATTGGTGAAATACAAAAGCAAACGCAAAAAAAGAACTCCTTTAAAGCACACAACTGACATAGTAGCTGCTTACTTCAGCCAACATCCAACACATTTTCAGATTTTCGTAAAACCTCAGACCACTGACCTTCATTGGTGTCCAAGTTGAAGGTCATTGCCAGCTGTTTGAAGGCTGTTCCTATTTTTGTGTACTCCCGTTTGAAAGCTGAGAGAAAAAAAAAGGAAGAGTTTGACACAGCCGTTCAAACAGTCAGCCCGGTCACACAACAACAACAACTGTACAAATCTTACACTTGTTCCCATTTGTCTAGGCGCTTTTTTTTAACACACACACACACACACACACACTCTAAACAGATTGTTAAGTAAACGAATAGGTCATGACAACCATCTGTATAGTGTGATCTTACTTAAAAAGCCTGAATTGTGAGCACATGCGTGCGTGCATGTGTGCATGCGTGTGTGTGTGTGCCTCTACGTGTGTGCATATGCATATGCTTGTGTGTGTGTGTGTGTGTGTGTGTGTGTGTGTGTGTGTGCTCTAATGTGTTTTTATACATTATGCTCTGTGTGAGTGTAACATGACACATGACAAACACATGTCTGCTTACGTCTGAATCAAGTGTATGCTTTTTCTGCATGTCTTCACAAAACAACACACACAAAACATGAGGCAAAGCCTTCAAGACCCACTTGTGCTTCGCGCTTTATCCAGTAAAGGAATCACGTGGAGAAAAAAAAAAAGAGATTTTTAAAAAAGCATTGAAAAGTGCTCTGTATTCAATATGATACATAAAATAAGCTTGGAAGAAAAAAATTGATTAAAAAAATTATAAAAACACACCCATACACACACACCTAAAAAACGCATACGAGCGGGATCGAACCAAGCATGTTCAGTTCCAAAGCAAGCAGACTAATCCCCACTGCTGCGGCGCATCTGACATCATTTGACTGAATTCAATAGTTAAAGCTAAACTGACGTTTTTTCTTCGTGCGACAAACAGATGTGATTGCAGTGGACGTAACAACACCGTTTAAAACACGTTTTTTGTGCGTTTTATTACATCTTGATTATTCTTTTATTTTGGCGGTAAATGAGACGTTGCCATCGTTTCAAGCCCATGGCAACACACTGTAGAACTCCAGATCTGCACTGATGAACCAGTCTACAATGGGCTGAAAGAAACGAACAATTCAATTTCTCTTTTATGTTCATTCCAATTGATTCAGTGTCCACTTTAGAATATTTATATGCAGTAAACACGTCAATGGTGCAGTTAGTATCACTGTACGTGTTCTGTCCAGAATGTGTATTTCTTTCCTTTTAATTGTGAACAAGAAAAACAAGGTCGTCGTCTTCGAACACAACCTACCTTCTAGTGGGCCCAACTCAGGTGGGAAGCGGTTTTTAGAATTTTCGGATTTCAGAACGTATATCAACGAAATAAACCGTTAATGATTCGGAAATATGGCGTCATTCGGGAGACTTACAACCTGTTATTGGTATGACTGTGAAGATTTTTTTTCATAGTATGTTTAAGCCAAAGTTGGTACTGGCAAAGTATTTCCAGAGAAAATGGCAATGTTAAAGTTTACCACGGGCACAGGCACACAGACACACACAGACAACTGAACACCGGGTTAAAACATAGACTCACTCTGTTCACACAAGTGAGTCAAAAAGCACACAATTCAGAAGAAAAAAAAAAGGTGTAAAATCATCAACAGCAATCAACACGTTGAAAATCATCCGACCATCACAACTCCAAACTAACTGATTATGTAGGAATTATGCTCACGGCCTGTATCCAACTAAACACTTAAAAATGTACTCACGTCCAGTCTGTTTCTTGGAGTAGTCGTGCATAATGTTGTTCAGCTGCTTGGTGTTCTCGTTCATGTTGTGAACAAACTTCTGGAACGTCTCCATTTTGGCATCTCTGCAACAGTTTCAGTTTCAGTAGCTCAAGGAGGCGTCACTGCGTTCGGACAAAACCATATACGCTACACCACATCTGCCAAGCAGATGCCTGACCAGCAGCGTAACCCAACGCGCTTAGTCAGGCCTTGCAACAACAACAACAAAAACAAAATATTTATCAACAAATCAAACGCCAGTGTAGAACTCACAAAATGTATACGTAACCTCAATACAGGTCAACAGTTCAAGACGGAAATTCTTAGTCATTCACATGAGATTATGAAACTGTGAGATCCTGAGTACAGCATGCAGTCGGCACACACGTAAAAGCACCCACAGCAGCAAAATAGTTGTCCTGGCAAAATTCTGCAAAGTGGATTTGCCGCAAAATTCTGTGGCAGAACCCACTCTGATAGCAAAATTCTGTGGCAGAACCCACTCTGATGGCAAAATTCTGTGGCAGAACCCACTCTGATGGCAAAATTCTGTGGCAGAACCCACTCTGATGGCAAAATTCTGTGGCAACACTCACTTTGAAGTTTGATAACAAAATTCTGTGGCAAAATCCACTATGACAGCAACATTCTGTGGCAACACCCACTTTGAAACAAAATTCTGTGGCAAAACCCAATTTGATAGCAAATTCTACGGCAACACCCACTTTGATAACAAAATTCTGTGGCAAAATCCACTATGATAGCAACATTCTGTGGCAACACCCACTTTGAAACAAAATTCTGTGGCAAAACCCAATTTGATAGCAAATTCTACGGCAACACCCACTTTGATAACAAAATTCTGTGGCAAAATCCACTATGATAGCAACATTCTGTGGCAACACCCACTTTGAAACAAAATTCTGTGGCAAAACCCAATTTGACAGCAAATTCTACGGCAACACCCACTTTGATAACAAAATTATGTGGTAAAATCCACTCAGATAGTATTAGCAAAATTCTGTGGCAAAACCCACTAAGATGGTAAAAAATTCTGTGGCAAACCCCACTCTGAAGTTTGATAGCAAAATTCTGTGGCAACACTCACTTTGCTAGCAAAATCCTGTAGCAAAATCCACTTTGACAGCAAAATTCTGTGGCAAAACCCACTTTGATAAAATTCTGTGGCAGATCCCCTTTGGAAGCAAAATTCTGTGGCAGAACCCACTTTGATGGCAAAATTCTGTGGCAAAACCTACTTTGATAACAAAATTCTGTGGCAGAACCCACTTTGATGGCAAAATTCTGTGGCAAAACCTACTTTGATAGCAAAATTCTGTGGCAGAACCCACTTTGATGGCAAAATTCTGTGGCAAAACCTACTTTGATAACAAAATTCTGTGGCAGAACCCACTTTGATGGCAAAATTCTGTGGCAAAACCTACTTTGATAACAAAATTCTGTGGCAGATCCCCTTTGGAAGCAAAATTCTGTGGCGGAACCCAATTTGATAACAAAATTGTGTGGCAGAACCCCTTTGAAAGCAAAGTTCTGTGGCGGAACCCACTCTGATGGCAAAATTCTGTGGCAGAATCCACTTTGATAGTAAAATTATTCACTCGCCGAGAAAAAAAGAAAAAGGTGTGGGGAGGAAGTGGGGGGGGTGGCGGTGGCACTGCAGTAAGGCAATGCGCGCTCTCCTCAGAGAGAGCAGCTTGAATTTCCCACCAAGATACCTGTGAGTGACAAACAGTGACACAAGAGCAAATGCAAAACCATTCCTCACACGTCCCGCATGTCCAGTGCCTGGTGAGGCGGGCTGATTGTCAGGAAGAACTTGCCACCTTGGTATTCATCTTTTTCCGCTTTCCTCTTCCCTTGTTTCCATTTCTGTGAAACACACACACACACAACACAAAAAGTTCAATAATAATAATAATAATAATAATGGTATTTATAGAGCGCTGAATCCTGTGCAGAGACAAATCAAAGCGCTTTCGCACCAGTCATTCACACGCATGCATAACTCTAAAACTGTCGAAACTAAAGACAAGGAAGGGCAGGCAAGGGAGGCTATTTTGGAGAAGAGATGGGTTTTAAGGCCAGACTTGAAAGAGCTGAGTGTAGAGACTTGACGTAGCGAAAGAGGAAGTTCATTCCAATCACAGCCAACAGTCGAGTGTTTGAATCTGGGTATGCGTAAACAGAGTGGATCCGAAGCCGATCAAAGTGAGCGAGATGGAGTATAGAGGTGAAGGCAGCCGCAGAGATAGGGAGGGGCAGTTTGTGAATGCATCTATAACACAGAGTGCTGATCTTGTACTTTATTCGGTGTGAGACAGGGAGCCAGTGGAGATGTTGCAAAAGAAGAGTGATGTGCTCAGATCTTTTCTTTCTGAGGACGTCGGGCAGCAGAGTTTTGTATGTGCTGAAGGGACTGAATGAATGAAGCAGGCAGACCAGACAATAGAGAGTTACAGTAGTCAAGGCGAGAGAGAATGAGAGAAACGACAAGTCTAGATGTTGCGTCAGTGGACAGATATTTCCGGACGGCAATGATGGGCCGCAGCTGACAGTGGCAGGACTGACATGTCTGACTGATAAATTTTTGCAAGGACAGTGTTCAAGGCTAAAAAAAAAAAGTTAAATGTCCAACAGCCTCACTCACACAACCAACAGGGCAGTGAGTTCACATTCCTGTGCCAAGGACTCCGCAGTAGAAGCTGGGGCCCAGTATTCTCCTTCCAACGTTTTTAACTCACTCAGTACGGCCAGTCCTCTCTTCTCCTCTACACAGACCCCTCGGATGTCCAGTGGGTGTCTGAATGACCCAACCTTTAGCTTCCATCGTCAGAACTGTGGTATTCTTTGTCAACATTCACCTCTTCAGTATAAGAGCCTTCCGCTTGCAACATTTTGATGATGGTAATTGGGATGAAACGCTGTTAACGTCGTCTCTTTCGCCGTTCGTATGGAGAGAGTTAACCTTCCCCAACCCAAAAGTCCCGCACCTGTTCACACCTGGGTGGAGTGTAGAAACTCACAGTAAAGTGCTTTTCCCAAGGACACAACACCTTGCTGAAACAGGGCCTCGAACCGTATCACTGGTGATCACTGGATCTTCAGCCCTACACCTAACTGAATCGGAGGACACAGCGCCTCCTAAATGAATATACATCAGTTGAACAACATAACACAGAACAATTTAAGAATAAACAAGACAGGCAAGGCCTTCAAGACTTACTTGTGATACACTTTAAAAAAAAAAAAAAATCCAAGCTTTTTATGTATTGAGTATAATTTCAAAAGGTAATGTTTAAGATGAGAAAGATCGGTTTAAAGCAAATTAAGTCCCCTGGCATTAATTACAGAGTAATTTCCCTTTTTTTACTATCTGCACCAAAACGTTTGCAAAATAAATAAAACTTCCATGCTTAGCAAAAGAAGTTCCTGTTTGAACAAAAAATGATAATAATGACTGCTCTTGTTGTTGGGTCAGAATATCAGATCAGATCAAAGTACCAAGTTTAGAGAATACAAAAAATATAAATATAACAGTAAATGCAGTTTGCATATAATTAGGCTTCATTTTTTATTTTTTTGTTACCCATCCCAGAGGTGCAATATTGTTTTAAACAAGATGACTGGAAAGAACTGAATGTTTCCTATTTTTATGCCTAATTTGGTGTCAACTGACAAAGTATTTGCAGAGAAAATGGCAATGTTAAAGTTTACCACGGACACACACACACACACACACACAGACAACCGAACACCGGGTTAAAATACAGACTCACTTTGTTTACACACGTGAGTCAAAAATTGTACTCAGTATTGAACTTCTAACACACCTTTGACCGGTACACGGGTGCTAACTGCTCACAGTCGTTGAGCTCCAAATCAGGACCTTTCAGTTTCAAGTTCAGTTTCAAGATGCCAAAGTGTTTGGCCTGATCTGATTGGTTGTTATTTGAATTTTCTTGATTTTTGTTTCTTTCTTTCTTGTTATATTTACCTTGTGAAGCACTGTGAGCTTCTCTGCAGAGGACCAGAACTATAGAAGACCACCTCATTAGTTTTGATTTATGTTCGCGTCTTGTTATGTACTATCCCCTCCAATATTCCTTGTGACCCCGGTACACTTGGTAATAAAGACATTCTATTCTATTCTATTCTATTATCATTATTATGACACACACACACACACACATACACAACACAGAGACAACAAAAAGCACACAATTTCCGTGGCAACTCACTCTTTCATCGGTGCAGGTAAGGAAGTGCAGGAAGACCTCAGAGCGACTGATGACGGGATGCCGCACCATGCGGTCCACCCACATCTGGAGGAACTTCATGCGCTCCTGGACAAAGTCCTCCTCGTAGCGCCCTGTGGAGCACAGTGGGAGGCACATCGCTTCTGGTCTGGTCATTATTATCATCATACACACAAATAAACACACACACACACACACACACACACTCTCACATACACACGAACACATACATACTAGCACACACACACACGTGCGCACTCACACACACACGAACACACACTCACACATACATGCATGAAAATGAACAATAACTCACACACAAACACACATCCACACAAACAAACAAAAAAACTCTAACACACACACACACACACATAAACACAATGAAAATGACAATCACACACACACACACACACACACACACCAATATCTACAGCAACACAATCACTACAGTCTAATCTTTTTTTAATCACCAAAACAACACACACAGAACTCACTCTCCCTCCCATCACCTTCACAAGATACATAACCTAAGAACAACAAACAGCAACAAGCCAACACGACTCACAAGTTGTTGTTTTTTTGCGGGGGGGGAGGTATTTGGGGTTGGGTTTTTTTTTTTTTGCATTCAACAAGTTAACAACAACAATCTATTGCCCACCATCCACCAGCCAACCCTTCGTTTGCCCCCACCCACCTGTGACCTGCTTGTCGGGTAACGGAGGAACCGGCAGGCATGGGAACTTGAGCTCCAGCTGCTTGTGTAGCCAGTCAAAGTGCTTGTAGCGACGGCTCACCTGAATGTTGCTGAACTGCACACACACACACACACACACACACAGATAAGATAGATAAGAATAACTTTATTACCTCCAACTGGAGAAATCTGGTCAGGTGCATTATCACAACATAGACAAGTAAACAACATGGGGACCATAACTGTAAAAGTCAACAACAGCTTTTACAAATATTACGAAGATACAAATGTGTTAAAAAATTTTTTTTTTTTTTTTTTTTTTTAAATCACATTCACCGTTTCATACATACATCCACACACTGCAGGTAATAACTAGTATTCTTAGTGCAAAAACAGAAAGAATTAAGAAATATTATTTTAATATAATTATAAACATAGCCTACTATACTGCACATTGATTATAATAGACATATAAGATAAGAATAAAGATAAATTGCGGAAAACCGCAACCAGATAATCAGCACACACCCGCACCCACCCACCCCACACACGCGGATTACTTGATTAAACAGGAGTAATAAAACATATGTTCTCAAATAAATGCATTTCACATATTCGCTCTTAAAAACATTGGAAACGGCCCAGTGTTCAGCAATGTGGAGTGTTGGCCTGGAGGTAACGCGTCCGCCTAGGAAGCCAGAGACTCTGAGCGCGCTGGTTCCAATCACATAGTCGCCAGTTATTTTCTTCCCCCTCCACTAGACCTAGAGGGGTAGTCTGGACGCTAGTCGTTCAGATGAGACGATAAACCACGGTCCTGTGTGCAGCATGCTTTTAGCGCACATAAAAGAACCCATGGCAACAAAAACGGCTGTCCATGGCAAAATTCTGTAGAAAAATCCACTTCAATAGGAAAACAAATAAAACTGCAGGCAGAAAAAAATACAAAAAAGTGGATGGCGCTCTCAGTCTCTCAGTATAGCAACGCTCTCCCTGGGGAAAGCAGCCTGAATTTCACTCGGTTGTGAATACGGTTGTGACAAAAAAGAACAATACAATACAATACAATACAATACAATACACATACCACTGTACAGCTCTCCTCTTCTGATAGGCACTCACAAAAAAAGACAACAAAAAAAGACAACCACAAAAAACACAGACACAACAGCCCAGTGGTAAAAACACTGGACTTTCAGTATAAGGGTCCTGGATTTTTTTAATTCTTATTCTGCGTTCACTCGTATGCACACGAGTGGGCTTTTACGTGTATGACCGTTTTTACCCCGCCATGTAGGCAGCCATACTCCGTTTTCGGGGGTGTGCATGCTGGGTATGTTCTTGTTTCCATAACCCACCGAACGCTGACATGGATTACAGGATCTTTAACGTGCGTATTTGATCTTCTGCTTGCATTTACACACGAAGGGGGTTCAGGCACTAGCAGGTCTGCACATACGTTGACCTGGGAGATCGGAAAAATCTCCACCCTTTACCCACCAGGCGCCGTCACCGTGATTCGAACCCGGGACCCTTAGATTGAAAGTCCGACGCTTTAACCATTCGGCTATTGCGCCCGTCGGTCCTGGATTTGAATCCCTGACACTTGGTAGGGTAACCTTTTCCAATCCCACACAGTTCAAAGCCTCGGCAGGCTTCACAGCCAAAACTGCAGAAAATATATTCAAACTGACCCATTTTCCCTCCAAACTGACACAGCCAGAAACACTGTTCAAGTTAGCTCCCTTTGGACACGGTTTATCCATACGTGCCAACATGAAAAACTGTTTTAACTTGCTCAGTACAGCCAGTCCTCTCTTCTCCTCTACACAGACCCCTCAGATGTCCAGTGGGTGTCTGAATGACCCAACCTTTAGCTTCCGTCGTCAGAATTGTGGTATTCTTTGTCAACATTCGCCTCTTCAGTAAAAGAGCCTTCCGCTTGCAATATTTTGATGATGGTAATTGGGGTGAAACGCTGTTATGTCATCTCTTTCGCCGTTCGTATGGAGAGAGTTAATGAAACAAATTTTGATGCCCTGGCGCTGAGCAGACGCAGGGTTGAGTGAGTTAAGGGTGCAGATATTTTCTGATCTCACAAATCACACACATAAAATGTTACAAGTCTGTCTGAGTGTGTATATATGCGTGCCTGAAATCCAATTGAGTGACACAGGAAATGAATGATGAGAACCTGATAGCAGCCATCAGTAGCTCTACCCAGGTAGGCAGCCTGTTGTGCAAAATGACCCCAAGTTTGTAAAGCGCTTAGTTTGGTCTCTGACCAAGGATAGGCGCTATATAAGTATCCTCATCAAATCAAATCCTTCGGCGGGTTATGGAAACAAGAACATACCCAGCATGCACACACCCCAAAAACAGAATATGGCTGCCTACATGGCAGGGTAAACAAACAAAATGGTCATACACATAAAATGCTACATGTGTCTGAGTGTGTATGTGTATATGTGCATGCCTGAAGTCTGACTGAATAACACAGGAAACGAATGATCGACGCCCAGTGGCAGCCGTCAGTCAGCTCTACCCAGGTAAGCAGCCTGTTGCGCAAATAACCCCATATTTGTCAACATCTGTGCAGACCTGCTAGTGCCTGAAGTATCTTCATGGGTATACATATGCAGAGGATGGAATGGGCAAGTTAAAGATCCCCATCAGTGTATGGTAGGTTATGGAAACAAAAACATACCCAGCATGCACACCTCTGTAAACAGAGCATCACTGTCTCCACTGGGGGGTGTACAAACAGTCATGCACTCCTACAAAAGAGTACATATGGAACTAGCAGCCCAGGAACACAGAAACAGCAGCAGCAGGGACTCAAGGCACTCACGGTGGGCGTCAGCTGGTAGGCGATGAAGCTCTTGAGGCCCTTCATCTTGGACTCCTTCTTTGGGGAGGCGATGTAGCAGGTGTAGGGGCTGTCCTGGTTGTACCACACCGGGCCGTCCACCGTCTCCTGGGGGGGAACAACTCTGGTGGTCAAACTGGCTGGCTGCTGATTCACACCCTCACTGTGTGGAAGGCCACTGGCCAATAACGTTTGTTAATTCTGGCAACCTGGTCTTAAAGCAATCTGAAGCAGGGTAGCAATCTGTCTGCTAAAGTCAAGTCAAGTCAAGATTTTGTTTCATGATGGTAAATTGAATAAGCAACAATTGCTTTTTTACATCAAGCCATCAATGAAAATAATAATTTAAAAAATAATAAAAAATAATAAATAAATAAAAATTAAAAAGAAGGGAAAAAACTAAAGCAGTCTGAAGAAGAGTAGTAATCTGTCTGCTAATGGATTGAGCCTACTTTTTGTGTGAGTTGTGTTGTGTTGTGTTGTGTTGTGTGTGTGTTTATATATACGTGAGTGTGTGTGTGCGTGCGTGCGTGTGTCTGTCTTTGTGTCATCATTCTTCACATTCTAAACATCTTCAAAAAAAAAAAAAAAAAAAAAAAAAAAGGAACTTTCTGAACATCTGGTGAACACTACACTACTGTAATCAAAATGACCTTTTACCTGATGATTTTTTGCTTGTTTTAACACTTCCTTTCATTGCATCTTCACACACACACACAGACACACAGACACAGACACACACACACACACACACTGTACACACTGTGCACACTTACAATGATCTTGATCTGATCACTCTCAGGAACGCGTACATCCTCCTGCGCCATCAGAAACGCCTCACCCCCTGTTTTGGCAAAAGTGGAGAATCTGCACACAGGCACAGGCACAAATGTACGGCAACCACATTCACATCGCTAACCGTCAAAGATTTCAAATGCATACCTCAAACACACACCAGCGCATCAGTTTCAGTTTCTCAAGGAGGTGTCACTGCGTTCAGACAACTCCATATAAGCTACACCACATCTGCTAGGCAAGATGCCTGACCAGAAGCATCACCCAACACGCTTAGTCAGGCCTTGAGTGCATGTTTATATATTTGTGTACCTATCAGAGCGGATTTCTTTTTACATGATTTTGCCAGAGGACAACACTCTTGTTGCCATGGGTTCTTTTCAGTGCGCCAAGTGCTTGCTGCACACAGGACCTCGGTTTATCGTCTCATCCAAAAGACTAGACGCTCAGTTTGATTTTCCAGTCAAACTTGGGAGAAAGTCCTCCTTCATCATCATCAATACGAACAAAACAACATTAACCATTTCTTCACTACGGGAGAGAGCAAGCAGAAATTTTATAGAACAAGTTTGTTTTTTCAAGTCAACTTGTCCCCAGGACAACTAAAAAAAATTAACCAGGAACTTCTACCCTGTAGATTCCAGTCATCTAGGACTGACCTGCTGAAGCTACTTTTCACGGTGCCGTATTTGGACATCTCTCCGGTCGGGGACAGCTGCTTCCCTTCCCGTCGCGGTGCTGCCAGCCCAAAGTTCCCATAGCCGTGCAGGTCCTGTGATCAGAGAAAACCCGTTGTGTTTCAAAACACTCTGGACAATGTTCGTTATCGCTGGTGTTGTTTGCTGTTAGTGTTATGACGGTGTATTGTTGTTTGTGGCGTTATTATTGGGCTGACTGGTGTTGTTAACTGTTAATGTTATGATGGTGTATTGCTGTTAGTGCAGTTATCATTTGCCCACTGGTGATGTTTGTCGTTTGTGTTAAGATGGTGTAAAGCTCTTAGTATCATTATTCTAATCATTGTTTGTGTTATGTCGGTGTACAGATGTTAGTACTGTTACTCTTATTATTGCTATTTTATTACTGCTTTTATGTTCTCGAGTGTGGGATACAAAGCAACGAGTGCACTTGCTGTGTTGTAGTCTAGCCATCATGTTTTTTTGCAGTCATTTTGCGTGGTAGGCACATGCAGGCATGCACGCGTGTGTGAAAGTGAGGGGGGAAGAGCATTGTGCAAATTGATGTGGTTTTTTTTTGTCTTTGTTTCTAATATCCCATGCACATACTGAACACCATTTGAAGCCAACATGTCAAGTCTTGGCCACTTGATGAAAACAGTGGAGTGAGCGCACAGCACAAGGGGGTGGGGGGGTGGGGGGGTGCAGAAGGTTTCAGTTTCAGTTTCAGTAGCTCAAGGAGGCGTCACTGCGTTCGGACAAATCCATATACGCTACACCACATCTGCCAAGCAGATGCCTGACCAGCAGCATAACCCAATGTGCTTAGTCAGGCCTTGAGAAAAAAAAAAAGGTGAATAAATAATAGATAAGTGTACATAAATAAATAAATAAATAAATAAGGTTGCCTACAGCACCCGGTGTTCCCAGGCGGTCACCCATCCAAGTACTAACCAGGCCCGATGTTGCTTAACTTCTGTGATCAGATGAGAACCATTAGTTTTCAACGTGGTATGGCCGTTGGCAAAAGGTTGCCAACAGAGACTGAGAAAGACACAGACACACACACACACACACACACACGCAGAGGAGACACTGAAATACATGTATGAGGCTTGGGGAGCAGGGGGGTGAGGGGGAGATGATGCTAGGGGTGATGAATTCTTGAAGAGGGGGGAGGGGGGGGTAGGATAAAAGCAGGGGAGACGGAGGGAGGGTGGGTAGTGGGAAGTAGGATGTGAGAATGAGGAGGTGCCAATCGCCCTGTGCAAACTACTCAACACAGCTGCTGTGAACTGGAATCTCTCTCTCTCTCTCTCTCTCTCTCTCATCCATCCGCTTTTCAATCTTACTGTACAGTACTGATTTAATAAAATAGGTTATTTTCATTTACATAAAACTGACAAGGCCTTCATTTCAAACATCTCTGGAGACAGTACAGCCTGAAATGGCCCAAAACCATCTAATTTGATTTGGAAAACAATATTTCTTTAATAGCATCCTCTCTTGGTTGATAGCTGATATTGTTAAAAGAAGGTAAAATGTGGACATATTTTGCTGTATCCCTCACAAGAGAAAAGAAAGCGTGCTCAACTGTCTCCATAAAAAATTTTTTTAAAAACTGGACAAGAGTTTTCATCTGGTTCTTCAGTCACATTCCAACCAGTCTTCAAATTTCAAAATTTCGTTAAATAAGTCATGAGCGTTTTATTCAATACTGATATAAAGTGCTAATCTGGACCAATTGTTCTCTTTTTTTTTTTAACTAAAGTACTGTATTTGATAATGAATGCTCACAACACGCTTGTTTATATGCCACCACCCACACTCCCCCCACACACACTCTCCCCCCTTTTGACTAATAGGATTTAAATCTTTTTGTCAAATAAAACATGATGCTCTCTCTCTCTCTCTCTCTCTCTCTCTCTCTCTCCACCAACCATGGCCACACTTACAAAGGGCTGACCATACATTGTTTGGGTAACCAGACACTCCCCTAAAAGTGACCTGTCAGGAAACTGATCTGGCTGTGGCAGTCAGTACAGGACACAGCTTCTGCATTGGGGGGTGTCACTTCAATTCCTCACCATTTCTTTCTGAATGGACTTTTTTGTTGTTGTTGTTATTATTTTGAACACACACACACTCACACACACACACACACACACACACACACACACACACACACTTACCTGCACACACACACACACACACACTCATTGAGTCAGTCATACACACATACACATCACACTCACACACACACACACACACACACTTGCACACACTCAACATCACATGTCGATGACTCACATCCACGAGCAAGGCAACACCTTCTGATCCAACATCATCTTTCTACGTCACTCTCAAAAACAATGTAACATTTTCAGCTACAAAGCCATCTGAACTCCACAACATTCCAAAACACCAAGCCCAAGCATCTGAAGGCCACACAATCACTGAACGTCGCACCCACACACAACGGAAGCAGGTCCAAACGGTCTGGGACGTGAACATGAAATCTCTAACAATGTGTGGGGAGTGCAGGGTGAGAAAAGTCCGCCGTCGATTCAAAAGCGTTCAACCAACAAAAGTGTGCACAAAACACTGAAGTCATGGTGGTCCTTCCCTTATATCAGTTATAAACTAAAGGGGGGGGATTCCACCTTTGCTGCCTACACTCAAGAATGATAGTCGTTTGCTGATGCAAGTAATGACAGCTTGATCAAACTGAACTGAGGTACTTGTGTGTGACAATATGATGAAATATGGTGGAGATAAGTCATCAAAATTATGGCATAAGAACATCGTAATAAAGTTCTGAAGAAGAAAAAAAAAAAAAAAAAAAAAAGCCACTGGCTGGTAAGGTTCAAGGTCAGTAAAACATTTCACCCGTTTTACATGAAAATACACAAAAACTAATATTTCGATCAACTGTTATTCGTATTAATCAGCAAAATCAATTAAAATATTCACAATCAAGTATCATCACCCTCCTTGCCATCCCCCCTCACCTCCCCTCAAAAATAAAGAATGAACAATTTTTTTTTTTTTTTTTTTTTGCAATTGACCAAACCAACTAACATTCAGGACTTCTAAATAAATTATATCTTGGTATCTGTGGAGGAAAAAAAAAGTTATGCATATAACATCCCCTTATGTATGTGCCAGTGCTTTGGGGCAGACAGATCTTCTGGACAACTAATGTGATTTCTCACACTACCCAACATCATAACACAACATGGACAGGGAGTAGGAGAGGTGAGATGGGGGGTAGGGGGTAGGGAAAGGGATGTTCTACCTGTGCTGAACCTGATTTCTTCATTTCAGATTGTTCTGGTGTTTGTGGGGAGACTGGAGGTTCCTGCTGAGACTAAAGGGAAATAAATTTTTTTTTTTTTTTTTTTTTAAAAGGCCAATAAAAAATAATTAAAAAATCAAACATCATGACTTTCTGCAGAACGCACTGCTAAGCAAGGATGTAACAAAAGTCAGAGAAATAAATATCACAGCTTTCTACCAAATAAATAACTCCGACAAGACTGACAATAAAAATTGTGGCTTTCTCCTGATTTCTTCTAGATTACAATGTGACAAAAATAACAGATATAATCGTCGTGGCTTTCAACAGAATTACTCCAGCAAGACTGTGACAGTGTCATAGAAAATTTGATAAAAAAATCATCGCTTTCTACTGAATGGTTTGCTCTGGCAAGAATGTGACAATATCATAGAAATGAAAGTCATGGCTTTCAATACAAATTACCTGGCTTAGAACGTGACAGTATCAGCAAAATAAAAATCTGGGCTTTCCACACAACTACCCTGGCATAAAAACGACAATCCTCCTTACTTTCACACATGTACATGTTCAGTTTTTTCAAACTGATCATTCAGTTAACTAATTTCTTTTGCGCAGAAGTACTAAACCTTTCTTTTACAATTGACGAACAGATGTTAAGGATTTTTATTAAACAATTTCTGGAAATTTGTATTGTATTGTATTTCTCTTTTTGTCACAACAGATTTTTCTCTGTGAAATTCGGGCTGCTCTCCCCAGGGAGAGCGCGTCGCTATAACACAGCGCCACCCATTTTTTTGTACTTTTTCCTGCGTGCAGTTTTATTTGTTTTTCCTATCGAAGTGGATTTTTCTACAGAATTTTGCCAGGGACAACCCTTTTGTTGCCGTGGGTTCTTTTACGTGCACTAAGTGCAAGCTGCACACGGGACCTCGGTTTATCGTCTCATCCGAATGACTAGGGAACACAACAAGCTATATATCTCATCTACCAATACGCCAGTGCTTTGGAGCAGACAGATCTCCTAACCCCGTGATTTCTCACATTCTCTAACATCAAAACACAACACTGAGACAGGGGGCAGGAGGGGGCAGGTGGAGGGAGGCATGGTGAGAGGGGGGTTGGGGGAAGGGAGGAGGCTCTACCTGCGCTGAACCCGATTTGTTCATTTCAGGTTGTTCCTGTGTTTGTGGGGAGACCGGAGGCTCCTGCTGAGACTGGAGATATAGAACAAAAATGAGCATAATAGCTCTCTGCTGAATGGTTTTGCTGTGGCAAGACTGTGTCACAATATCTGAGAAACAAAAATCATAGCATTCTACACAATCTTTCTTGCAAAAAAAAAAAAAAAAAAAAAAAAAAAAAAAAAAAGAACAAGACATACTCACAAACACATCTATTTAGTTTCCCAATCTGATTATTCAATTACTAAGTCATTAACACCTTTCTTTCTTGGAAACCAACTTTTTCCTTATATCCTAAGCTATCACATGTATCCCAATGCATAAAAAAAAAAAAAAAAAAAAAACATTCATTTGTTTTTTCACCCACACATGCAGGCTTTTTTTTTTTTTAACTGACTCTTTTTTTTTTTTACTCAAAGGATGCTGTCTTTGGGTACCATTCAGACAATTGCTCAAAACAAACAAGAGTGGCAGTTCTTCGTTTCGGTCCTACATGCCAGAAAGCATAGTAAGTAAGTAAAGGATGCTGTACTATAAATCATGAAGTTTTCACACACAGGACCAGTTGTTCCAATGGTCAGTGAGGTATAGTTCCAAGTGTGTGTTGGTGTTTTTTTTGGGGGGGGGGGGGTTTGGGGGGGGGGGGTTGTTTTTTTTCTTTTGTTTGTATAATTTTTGTCTCAAACTACATACTGTGGAGAGACTCAAAATCAAACTGAACTAACACACACACACAAACACACACACCCACCCTTATCTTTGCTGGCTTTTGGGCACGGCTGGTTGTGGCTCTGATTTGGACTATAAGTATATAGATGTAGAATCAAATTCAGCACTCTCTCTCTCTCCCTCTCTCACACACACACACACACACACACCCATACCACCCCCACCCATCGCACACCCACATGTACATAAAACAAACTCACACACTGATACACACACACATACACACAAACACACACTGATACACACACACACACACACACACACACACACACGCACCTTGTGCACCCATCCTCCCACACACCAACCACACACACACACACACACACACACACACACACACTCACCCTACACACACACATACCCACCCCTACACCCATACCCTCCACACCCATTCCCCATACTCACACCTACACCCACATACCCGCCCAACACCCAACACCCAACACCCACACCCACACCACCCCTCACCTGCCCACCCGACGTGCCCACAGTGCTGTTGCTGGACTGGTCGTCGTCGATGTCGTCCCATTCATCATCCCACTCCTCCGGCTGCTGCTGGCTGTCGCCCCCCATGACCCCCACCCCTGGGTACACCCCTCCCCCCGAGTCCTGCGGCCCGTTGGTGTAGCCGTTGGAAGGGGGGGCCGAGGGATCCATGGGGGGTGGGGGTGGGGGGAAGGCAGGCTCCGGGGCAGAGATCACCTGCACGGGAAGGACACACGGTTGGTCATAATATCGATACCAATGAACGGCATCCGTATTCATACACTTTTCTCTAAGTAAACTTAAGACTCGATGTACTCTCAATCTCAATTCTCCCATGCCTGAAAATCATAAACCACACTCAACCACACACACACACACACACATGCACCCATGAGCAGAAAATAGCTCAAACTGACGGTGGAGATAAAATCACAAAAACGCCTAACACTCAGCAACAACATTTCAGTTTTCAGCTGGTATTTGAACAGAGGGAGTGTTGGTTGGTGCCAAAGACTAGTAAGGAGTAAAGTCCACACAGTGGAAGCAAAAAAAAAAACAACTAAAACTGTGGTAGCCAAAAGAATTCAAGTTCAGATCATTTAGGGTATTTTAAAGATGGTCTACTTTCCACGAGTGCCTGAGGGAAGGCAGAGGCTTGTATGTGAGAAGTGCTTTAGTCAGGTACGGTGGAAATGTCCCCATAAAATGAGGCTACTTTTCACTAACTGCAGAACTTAACTGGTAACCAATGTAGCTCTTTCAGAAGTGATCAACGTGTATGGAATCTTTCTGTTTTTACACTGAAGTTAAATCAGCCTCTTCTCCCATATAAGGACACACACCGACAGATAAGCCTGCCTGCCTACTCATCCATCGGTCCGACAGAAGACTCCATTATATTACTTGCAATGTGTGAAGTGAATGCGTAAAACAATATATATATATATATGCTAATCCTTTTACATGCATATCTTCATGATAAATCTAATGTCTTTTTTCACAACCACGTTTCCAAGCTGAGTACTTATAATAATAATAATAGTAATAACAATAATAATTTCATTTATACAGTGCCTAATCAAATGATTTTTACTCTAAGCACTTCACAATCACAATAGTTCGAACTAAAAAAAAGTGCACATATATAAATGTATATAAATACACATATCTATGTTGTGATTACTTGTCTACGTTGCTCCTGGCCAAATTCTCTTCTCATTCGAGATAATAAAGGTTTGTTTATCGTACTGTTTAATATTTGGAATTTCTTCCTGTGGAGAGATATGATATCTCTTTTTCAAAGTGTTGTGAAGTAGGGGGCAAAGGGGAGGTTACCTACTTTGGGAGGTTATCGACCATAGCTACTTTTGTTTTCTCCGCACAGGCGGTTAGCAGTGTGCACAGGACAGTAATGTCAGACCCCTGCCAGAGTCTGCACCAGTGGGTCACGGTTAAGTATGTGTTGTTAAATTTCAGATTTATTTCGGTAACAACCGCAGCAGGGGTAACAAAAGACAAGAACAACTGAGACAATTTGCTGCTGCACACATGTAGTCGTATCACCACTCTCTCCCACGTTAATCACGTTACATGAGGAAACTATACCTCCACATAGGTTTCTGGGATGAGGCCTTGGTCTCCATTGCTGTTCCTGGCTTCCCACCATCCGTCACCAATATCCTGACACACAGACACACACACACACAGGTATCAATCATCACCAATATCCTCACACACACACACACACACACACACACACACACACACACACACACACACACACACACACAGCCATAAAATCATTCAAATAATATTCAATGAAAAACCGCCATCACTGCATTATTCTAATTTGTTCAACTTTTCCTGTCTTTGAACTGCAACAATCTCAACAAGGTACATTTGTCTTGTCTGTGTGTGACTGAAAACACAGACAAGACAGAGACATAACAAGAGAGACTCTGTGTGTGTGTGTGTGTGTGTGTGTGTGTGTGTGTGTGTGTGTGTGTGTGTGTGTGTGTGTGACTGAAAACACAGACAAGACAGAGACATAAAAAGAGAGACTTGTGTGTGTGTGTGTGTGTGTGTGTGTGTGTGGTGTGTGTGTGTGTGTGTGTGTGTGTGTGTGTGTGTGTGTGACTGAAAACACAGACAAGACATAGACATAACAAGAGAGACTGTGTGTGTGTGCGTGTGTGTGTGTGTGTGTGAGAGAGAGAGAGAGAGAGAGAGAGAGAGAGAGAGAGAGTGAGTGAGTGTGTGTGTGTGTGTGTGTGTGTGTGTGTGTGTGTGTGTGTGTGTGTGTGTGTGTGTGTGTGTGACTGAAAACACAGACAAGACAGAGACATAACAAGAGAGACTGTGTGTGTGTGTGTGTGTGTGTGTGTGTGTGTGTGTGTGTGTGTGTGTGTGTGCATGTCCCTGAGTGGAAGCACTGGTGTATGGCTGTGACTTCATTGCATTTCCTGCCTTTTCCAGTTTACACGAAGATCAAGATTTGCAGAGCATCTTGTTAGGAAGGCCAATACCAAATAACGCTGTCGGAAATAAACTAGAAATGTTACAATCATAATTCAAAGATATATCTGTTATCTTAAAATTTATGTTGTGCAATCATCATGCAGTTTGCATGCAGCATTTTTCCCTTTCTTTTACCAGTTTCAATTTCAGTAGCTCAAGGAGGCGTCACTGCGTTCGGACAAATCCATATACGCTACACCCCATCTGCCAAGCAGATGCCTGGCCAGCAGCGTAACCCAACGCGCTTAGTCAGGCCTTTTACCAGCAGTTTCTTATACCCTAACCCTGTCCACCTGGTCCCGTCACAAACGTCACATTGAACTTGTCATTTTCCGATTTTATGTCCAGTTTTCCACCAGGGGGGTCACAACAGGACTTCTATCCCATAAGGAAGGAGTAAAAAGGACAATGACAAGACTACCACCCAGAACGTGACTCTGACCTTAAAATCAGCCAAGCAGAACCAAAAGGCTGACGCAACATTTGTGTTCCTCATGCTTTCTGCAAAGCTATCGTCCGCCTGGAAATGTGATCTTAATGTGATCCCTTTTTTCCACCTCGTAAACTACAAAGTGCCTGCTCATCACTGTCAAGTATCATGCCCTGACATCAGACAATTGCATTTTTATGCTGTTCAAGTTTCTCAATTTCAAGACAAGCTCCTATTTTCAAAGGTATCATCACATGAGGAGACTACAGCTGTTTCAATTACCCATTATTATTAAATCACATGCATGCATGTGTGAGGGGAAAGGGTGGTAGTGAAGGGGAGAGCATGACTTTTTTTTGTCTTTGATCAAGACAATAAATCTCTTGATAATTATACATAAATAAGTTTAAAATTCATTGTCTCTACAATTCTTCCTTTTTTGTGTTCTTGCAGATACTGTATGCATGTAGACATATGTGCACTGTTTATCCAGTTTGTGTGTGTGTGTGTGTGTGTGTGTGTGTGTGTGTGTGTCTGTATGCCTTAATGTATCAATATATGTACATTTGTATATCTGTATGTATGTGATGTGTGCTTTTCCTCTTGGTTGCTTGTCTTCTGTTCAGGTTAAACCACACACAACCTCAACTCTCCACACCTGTCTCGTGGTCAGGACATACCTGTCGTACAATGGTTAAGACATCTCCAGAGTAAAAGCTCAGCTCCCCACTATCATGGTCGCCATCAAAATCGTATAAGCAATGCGCCTGAAACATACATATAAACATATATGCATACCTGAACATCTACATGATTACATTCCATGCTCATAGCATGCTTGGTTAAAAATGTAGTAATCTTTAATGAGCATGAAAATGCAGGCGGCCAAACAAGCACACAAAACTGAAGAGAAACTACATGTCACACACTGACTCATGCCAGGGACATTAACATACACAATAACAGTGAAGAGCAAAACAATTAAAATATTAAAAATAATTCAAAAAAGGTCTCACACACATTGCACAAACACCTTATCAGTTTGTTTGTTTTTAGGAAAACCAGCCTCTGTGTCATCTATATATATATGCTACAAGGACAATTAAGAAAAAAAAAACTGCTGTATATAAAAAAAACAACCAAACAAACAACCACTGCTGTCTAATTTACTCTAAATTTATGAAGCTTTTAACAAAAGCTAAAAAGCTGCGCATATGTGCGCACGCAAACCCTCACACACACACACACACACACACACACACACACACACACACTGATTACATTATCAATTCTGGTTGTTTAAAATAATCAATGAATCATGTGGGTGTGCACAGGTACATGTATCTATTACCTCAAATGTGAATGTGATTATACTGCAGTATGACAGAGGCCAATGTGCCACGCACTTGACTTACACACTCTGAGACAGACTCTAAGGGACACAAGCATTTAAATACAATGCATACCATTATTCAGTTTCCATGATATGCCTTTCAATGTTGCTGGGTTGGTTGGTTGGTTTGTTGTTTTTTGTGTTAATACACAGATACTTTATTTGATTTAAAAGCAACAATATTATCAGTAACATACATAACAATTATCAGTATAGCATAGGCAGGCCACTAGCGAATAAACAAGCTGATCATGATCAAATTCCTTTTGTAAGCAAACCTAAGCTGAGTCCGAAAGTACAGATGAGAGCAGAGGCAAAGAAATATTTACATAATGCCAATTTGTTTCAAACCACTTTCTCCAGTTTACATTCTGAATTCTCTTCCACCATACTACAATCAACTTCGGATCCACTCTGTTTACGTATACCCAGATTCAAACACTCGACTGTTGGCTACCGTTATTTCTCTGTCTCTGGTCCTTGCATTTGGAATGAACTTCCTATTTCTCTTCGTCAGGTCTCCGCACTCAGCTCTTTCAAGTCTGGTCTTTAAGCCCACCTCTTCCCAAAATAGCCTCCCTTCACTGCCTCTTCCTTGTCTTCAGTTTTTCTAGTTTCAGAGTTACGCATGCGTGTGAATGACTGGTGCGAAAGCACTTTGACTTGTCTCTGCACAAGATTCAGCGCTATATCAATATAATAATAATTATTGTTATTACTTAAACACAAGTCTCTGTTAACAACATCTGAAACTGACTGGGTTTTATCTTGGAAAAGGGCTGAGTCCATGACATTAAAAATGTCATAAATCCTTGTCAAACTTAATGGGCATTCCAACCTAGGAAAAACCCAGGTAATGAACAGATAATTCACGCTGTCACTTTTTTTTTCCCCTCTATAAATCAATGTTACTTGAATACGAAAATTTTGATCTGTCCATACTCCTAGGTTCCCTCAGATGCGACCAGACCAGATTTTAAATTTCCCAAATCAAACACTGAGCCAAAGTGAGCCAAATAAAAAGCATCTGCAACACTACTGACGAAAGTGAACGGTGCATATCCCAGAAATGATGTTCAATTTTCATCACTATTTCATTTGCTTGCATCCATGTCCAGTTTTCAGAACTCTCTGTCCGCTTCCCCCCCCCCCTCATCCCCCCCCCCCCTGCCCCCTCCCACCCACCCCCCCTCTCCGAATGCATCAAGCTCTTTTTTGAATGATACTGATGAAAAGGTTTTACTAGACTTTCCCAGCTCTGGAAATCGCAATCTCATTTTCTAAGATTTTTCCAAACTTCCATAACAATGTACGAACCGCAGTACTGGTGCATAGTAACTTTCTTACCAAAAATATAAGGCTTCGAAAGTATTTTCAAAAAAAAAAAATATTAAAAAAAAAAAAATTTAATAAATAAATAGAAAAAGAAGAAGTAGTCTACTGATTATGACTAACTTGTTTTTCTATCTTCCCCTTCCCCCACCCCACATACTAATCTCTACTTTACTCTCTATCTCTACTCCACAACCTGTTCCTGTGCCCCTCTCCCCACCCACCCCACCAAGCCACCATCCTACTCCCTCCCTCCCTCCCTTCCCCACTATCTCATCAGCCATTACACCACAAACACACACACACACACACACACCACCCCTCACACCCACATGACAAAGACCAAATTACTATCTGACCCTGCCCTCACACTCACCTCTTACCAACCTCATAACGCACTGAACCCACACAGGCATACAATGAGAGAGAGAGGGGGGGGGAGGATGGTGTTGATGAATGGACAGCTTTGTGACAAAGCTCTGGAGAAAGACGCAGGGAAAAGACAGGAGACACAGAGAAGGTTTCGCTGTTATCTCTTGTAACAAGAGCGAGAAAAAAAGAAAAAGAGAGAAAGAGAGAGAGAGAGAGAGAGAGAGAGAGCAAGGATGGAGGGAGGGAGAGAGAAAGGCGGAAACTGGGACAGGAGCACACAAGAGAGAGAGAGAGAGAGAGGGAGAGAGAGAGAGATGTAAAAGAAAAAGCAACAACTAACATTAACACATAAAACTCACATGGTCATACTGCCCGGGACATGCAGGTGTTAAGGGAAATGTGCGAGCTGACAGACTTGCTGGTAACGCAACACCAACGAGCGGCCTACATCTAGGAAAATCGGAAATCCTCAGAAAAGTCAAAGAATACCAAAAAGAACAGGTACAAGGCCATCACACCATCGATCGCCTCAAAGAAATAGAAGCAGAGAGAGGGAGCGGCCGCAAATCTAACATGAAAGGTAGAGCACGATGCTTTGCAAATCAAACAAATATCGGCATCATTTCCAAACCAACATTGCGCAAATTTCTTCAAAACGGAACAGAGTCTCTGTGGGCCTTTCCAAACACAATAGACCGAGCAACACACTAGACGCCACGTTCTTGGCATCAGAGATCTTTTCCCATCCCTCTTGCGGCCAGTCAGTGGCGGCTGTGTGTGTTTGTGTGTATGTGTGCTTTTGAGTGCGTTTGTGAATGCGCGAGAGTGAAACTGTACACAAGTGTCAGGAGAGATATGTGTACGTGTGTGTGTGTGTGTGTGTGTGTGTGTGTGTGTGTGTGAGGGGAGGTGGGAGTGCAGGGGGAGGTTGGGTAGAGGATGAGGTATGTGAGTGTATGCATGCCTACACTGTGGGAGCAACAGGATATTGGAACGTGTATATATATATATATATATATATATATATATATATATATATATATATATATATCTTTGTATGTACGTGTGTGGAGTTGGGGGTGGGAGATATGGGCGTATGTGTGTGTGCTTGTACAAGTAAGTGTTCATCTCTGTGAGTGTGTGTTTGCGTGTGTGTGTGTGTGCCGTGGAAGCTGCGATACGTAGACTAGAAATGAGTGTGTGGAGGAGGGGGTAGAGGTGGTGCAAGGTAATGTGTGTGTGTGTGTGTGTGTGTTGGAGCTCATGTACGTTTATATGTATTTGACTGTGCTTTCATATGTGCTTGTACAAGTAAGTGTTCATCTCTGTGAGTGTGTGTTTGTGTTTGTGTGTGTGTGTGTGCCGTGGAAGCTGCGATACTTAGACTAGAAATGAGTGTGTGGAGGAGGGGGGTAGAGGAGGTGCACGGTAATGCGTGTGTGTGTGTGTGTGTTGGAGCTCATGTACGTTTATATGTATTTGACTGTGCTTTCATATATGTGAAACTGCATGTCTGGTGCATTTCTGTTATGCATGTGTGGGTGTATGTGTGAATGTGTGTCTTCATTTTTTACATTTATTTGCTTATTTATCACCATTGTTGTCTTATTTATTTATTTATTTATGTTTTATTATTATCATTTTATTAGTATTACTAATATTACTACTACTACCTTTTTCTATATTATAATTATTATTTATTTATTTATTTATTTATTTATTTATGCAAGCTTATCTATTATTTATTCCCCCGGTTTTTTTGTTTTTTTTTGTTTTTTTTGTTTTTTTTGTGTGTGTGTGTGGTTGTGTGTGTTTTTTTTTTTGTTTTTTTTTTTTTTTGTTTTTTTTTTCCCAAGGCCTGACTAAGCGCGTTGGGTTACGCTGCTGGTCAGGCATCTGCTTGGCAGATGTGGTGTAGCGTATATGGTTTTGTCCGAACGCAGTGACGCCTCCTTGAGCTACTGAAACTGAAACTGAAACTAACATTAACACAGACAGACAAGAAGGGAGGGTGGTACAGAGTGGTGGAAGGAGGTAGGAAAGGGGGAGGGGAGAGAGAAGGAAACTGCTTGAGAGAGACAGAGGAGGCAGAGGAGGAGAAAAACTGTAGAAACAGCTGCTCGGCCAAGCAACTTCAATCACAATACTGGCTCCCTCAAGAGTTAACTTAATCAAATCCCACAACACACAAAGAGATAGCAACGAGTCACGACTTTCATTATGTTATCAGCAACCTTATTTCCCCCACACTCATTATCAGCAACTTCATCAAAAGTATTACAAAATCCACTCTCTCTCCCCCACCCACACACACACACACCTCAACACAGACGTGACATTCTCCAGTTACACTGACCCTGACACCACAGTACAGCACCGACAGCATCAAAGTGATGCTCTTTATATTGGGGACACTCTAATGACCCTCATCCGGACTGCTTTTTTTTTTTTTTTTCTCCCTGACATTTCCCCCTGTCACTCATCCACGCTCCACAAGATAGTGAATCAGTTCACCAACCATCTCTGTAGTGTGCCAGATTCACGTTCGCACGCCTCCCCCATTCATCAAATCTTGTCACCTTTTTCGCTAGCATCTTTTAACACACACACCTCTCATCTGTCTGTCTGCATGCATGCACCCATTACTGGTTGCTATGATAAGACTAGTGGCAGATTATCTGAAATTATGTGTGTGAATCCAATGTGTAGTATTTCATGACTGAATGCATGATACTGTCAATAAATTGTACTGACAAAGTGAAAAATGGTCATACACCCTGCTTTTTTACACAGTGCAGATTGGCAGACTAGGCTTTAGTCATGCAGGACTTGGTAAGTACTATAGTTTTGGGGCTTTTCTTCTTCTTTTTTTTAAAGGCAACAATTTAACAAGCACTGACAAATCTTCAACATGGATGCTGGTCAAGAATTATCTTTTTTAAATTACTACTGCAGCTCTCTCTTCTGCCAAAGAAAATATTTTCACAAAATAAGCATAGTAAATGTTTTGTGTGTGTGTGTGTGTGTGTGTGTGTGTGTGTGTGTGTGTGTGAGTGTGTGTATCCAAACGCTAAAGTCAAGCCTTGAGTGTGTGCATATGTTGTTGTTGTTTTTCGGTACCTATTAAGAGTGGATTTCTTCTACAGAATTTTGCCAGAGGAGAACCCTTATGTCGCCATGGTTTCTTTTCCAGTGTGACAAGTTGTTTGCTGCACACGGGGCCTCAGTTTATCACATTGGTCATCCAATGACTGTGAAGCAGGGATTCAAACCCAGACCCTTGAGTCACTTTACTGGCAGATGAGCATCTCAATCATTCTGCCTCCTTCCTTGCTCTGACACCTCCTTCAGTCCTTCAAACTGAAAATTGAAACTCTGTGTGTGTGTGTGTGTGTGTGTGTGTGTGTGTGTGTGTGTGTGTGTGTGACAAGTGTACACAGACACATAAAGTGTATACATTTGTGTATGTGTGCATACGATGTGCATGTCTGTTAGTGTTAACTACCGGTGTACACAGATGGCTGTACAATTGCCAAGCTCTTTCAGCTTTCTGCATTCTGAAAATACAGCAACTGAATTGAAGAAAAACATGCTGCTTACACTGTGTAAAAGAGAACTAAACACTAAAACAGTACTGCATAGTTATCTATAGCTTTTATTGTTGTTGTACCACAATGTGCAATACTGACCAGTGCACAGACAGAATGCCTTGCACTGTACATGTTCAGAAACCTTTAAAAAAAAAAAATTTTAATTTTAAAGAGAGAGAACTGTTCACTGTCACGCTGATCTTTTCCTCTTACTAGTCTCAGACTGAAGAAAACTGAGGGGAAAAATTATATCTGTTACACAAGCACACACACACACACACACACACACACACACAGAGTGACATACATACACAGTGACACACACACACGCACACGCACACACACACACACACACACAAAACTGACTGTGACTGAGACAAAATGTACAATGTAAACATAATGCCGGCATGCCACACAGGGGTGTTTACCAACACTATCACTCCCAACTGATAAGAACACCAAGGGTGAACCAGCATTTCTGTGTCAGGGCAACTGCCACCAATCCAAGTCTATCAATCAAGATAAGAGATTGTGCCCTGCACGTCAAAGACTGACTGATGACCCATAATTACATGCCGTTTCTGCACCGATCTCATCCATTGATGGAAATTTCTCACATCCAAACAGTCAACAAATTCTAAGCAATCATAAGAAGAGGCATAAAAACCAACTGCAACACTAACGACAAATAAAGCGAAAAACAAATGATGATGTGTATATCATTCATTAGTATACAGTCTATATCAGTTATGACAATTTTGTTTTAAGAAAGTGAGGTTTGTGATTCAAATTCAAAATAACTGAGTCACTGTCTGCAGTTACTCTTTTGTTCATGAACGAATCATCAAGATCTTTCCATGGCACATGATATGTATATATACATTACCACTTCTGTGAACACCTTGTCTATGTTGCACAGAGTTCCAAATTAATTGAAACACTCAACTCAACATATGATTTGAGCTGGGGGGTTTTAAGATTTAAGTTAAATAAAGAACTATGAAATGAAGGCAACGCTTTGGTTTATTGTGCTGTTTTGCTCTTTTGTCACAACAGATTACTCTGTGTGGAATTCAGGCTGCTCTCCTGTGAGAGAGTGTCACTACAGTGAGAGATCCACTAACTTTTTCTGCCTGCAAGTGTGTTTGTTTTCCTGTCACAGTGGATTTTTCAACAGAATTTCGCCAAGGACAACCCTTTTGTTGCCATGAGTTTTTTTACGTGCACTAAGTGCACACTGCAGACAGGGCAAGGCTAATGTGTTACAACAGGGCCAACAAGAGACTATACAAATTAAACCTCTTTTATTCAATCAAAACCAGTGATAAGCTTTCATATGGTAAACAAGACAAGTAAACTCTAAGTTTATACATGTATATGATACATGTATAATTTTATAATTATATAGATCTAACACTGTTTGGTGACTTATACCAGATCTCACAGTTAAATGGATACTTTCAGAAGAGCAAAGAAGCAATCGGATGAGACGAAAAGGATTTAGAAAACCTGAGTGTAGGGCCATAAATATATATTCATCAAAGGAAAAAGTATTTAAAAAAAACAAAACTTCAAGAACAATAAAGAAAGAAAAGTACAAAAACCCAATCTCAAACAGTCAATGCTCTCTAAAAGCCTGTATGTTTTGTACCATTACTTTAAACTGTTACCTTCGTTATCAAACTTTCAACGCACTGATTGCATGTTTTCTTCTTCTGCATACATGGGCTGCAACTCCCACGTTCACTTGTATGTACACAAGTGGGATTTTACAAGTATGACTGTTTTTACCCTGCCATGTAGACAGCCATAATCCGCTTTCATAGGTTTGCATGCTGGGAATGTTCTTGTTTTCATAACCCACCGAAATGACCGCTTTTACCCCCGCCATTCTCCGCTTCGGGGGTGTGCATGCTGGGTATGTTCTTGTTTCCATAACCCACCGAATGCTGACAGGATCTTTAACATGTGTATTTGAGCTTCTGCTAGCGTATGCACATGAAGGGGATTAAGGCACTAGCAGGTCTACACATATGTTGACCTGGGAGATCAGAATAATCTCCATCCTTTACCCACCAGGCGCGGTCACCGAGATTCGAACCCGGGACCCTCATATTGAAAGTCCAACACTTTAACCACTCAGCTATTGCACCCATGTTTTCAATTTCACTGCAGTAGAAATTTGACATTCTAATAAAAAGAAATCTGTTTCAGATTTCCACCTGTCCCACTTTCAACCATTTACAATATTTGTCATGAATGAATTTAAATGTGTGCATGTGTTTGTGTGTGTGCGCAATTGCACAGGAAAAAAAAGGCTTGTCATAAATGTGTCACACACACACATTGACACACACATAGCTCGCGCGCGCGCGCACACATACACACACACACATACTGTGAAACACGTATACAACACACACACAAGCACACACACACATATACATGTAATGACTATACACGTGCTGATAGTGATACTATAATGAAAGAAGAAATAAAACAGAGAGGGAGAGAGTCACTGTGTGTGTGTGTGTGTGTGTGTGTGTGTGTGTGTGTGTGTGTGTGTGTGTCCGTGCATGTGTACAGAACACCGGTGAATGTTGTTCAGGAACTGCGTTGTTTCTCACGATTCTGAAAGCAGTCGACAAAATTCAGGAGATTGAGCAACCGTCTTCCAAGCTGAGTGGTGGTGGGCGGAACTTTCATTCTTTGAATACCGAGTAATCTTTCCATTTTTCCTCACCAGGCTGTCTCTACAGGCATATGAGACCATTACCGAGACCAACAACAAAATCCTATTCAGTCAAAGCACAACAAGACAGGGCCTGCGCGATTACTGGGCGTTGATTGTTTTGTTGACGACAACTTACCTGTATCTCCGCCATCTTGATTATTGGTCAGCTGGTGCAGAACAGTGCCACCTGTTGAAGTTAAGGGGCGATAAAAATTATACGCACAGCAGAACTGCTAAATTTGAAAAGTTGGCCATTTTTCCTCGGATTTTTCTTGATGTTTTATCACAGTCTATAATGTCTATAATGCACCATTGGAAATTCAGTACAATGTGCGTTTCTTTCACGAACGATAAACTGCTCAGCAAACCCCAAATACGTTTTGTCGTTTTCGATACAAATTTTCAAATGCAGGTCATGTGCACATAATTATGGTAGCAGCAGCAGCAGCAACAGCAACAGCAGCAGCAGCAGTAGTAGTGGTAGTATAAGGACAAAACACTATCTGAAGCTCTTTCATGCCCCTTCATTGTTTCGTAATAGTTTGGTATGGGGGTCAATGTTCCACACACCCTTATCAAAAGAATTAATTTCATTTTCAAAACTTTCTAAAATAGTCCTGAATTTTTAGGAATCTTTTTTAGGCACACTTCATTCGTTTGGAACTCTGTTCCTTAAGCAAAACTTTCATGTAATTTTGCATTTGAAAGTTGTACAATTTTCCCTCGGCACCGGGATTTGTTGTGGAACTGTGCTGAGGTGAAGAATAGAACCGGCCGATCCAAAAAAGACCGCATCAACATGAACGTCAAAAGTTTATATAAGTCTCTATAGAATATCATCACGTATCCTTCCGAGGCTAGCCTTAAGGCAAAATGGATTAAAATAATTATGTTAGGTGATCATTCAATGTCACGTGACTATACATTTTTGTCAGTACAAGCTTTGCGATTCAATTCAGCACATATTGATTCACTGAGAATTGCGCATTGTCGTTTGAGGAATGGGCACCACACTGTGTTTCCACGCTCCAAATGTGATTGCACCCTGACTAGAGCCGTTCAGTTGGAACTACAATGTGCGCCACGGTCAAGATATATAAAAATGAGTTCTTTCAATTATTCTGAGCAATTCGGCTGTGTCTGTTAATTACTTTCATTCATACAGTTCTGATCGCGCATGTGGGTCAAATGAGAAACTGAATTCCATCAAAAGTGACTCCGAGATCATTTTTCATTTTCACATGTTTTTAATGCGTTCAGTTAATTGTGGCATAAGTTAGTTGTGTAGTGTATAACATATTTTGTTTGTTTGCCTGTTTGTTTTTCTAGCAACATATGCTTCACTGAATTTACATAGCCGGGACTCACTGAGATATACCGATTTCATTTCTCTGTCTACTGAGGCAAACTTGGAGTTTGTCAAAATATTGTTACAAGGATGTACTGTTACTATATGTCTTATTATACGTATTTTGGCATCGTCACCAGCAAAGTGTTTTACACGATGTTTATGCACAGTCTGGATGGCTTGTAAAAAATTCCTGTTGATCCTACTGTGGGGTTCCCCTTGGTACTGTAGGAAGACGAGGTGTGAAATGGTGTTGTGTCATGCATCAGTGTATGTAGCTAGCTACACTCGTACCATGCTCCAATTACTCTCCATTCAATTCTTTATTCAATGCCAAACAAAAACCTCAAGACAAAGAATAAAGTTCCAGCAGGCGTTCTTGCCTGCTGCCTGTCAGCCTCATACACACTTCGTTCTGCCTAGTGCACCTTAAAAAAAAGTCACCCGGCCAAGTCTCTCCTCTTCCACCAAAGCACCTGCCTGCTCTGTGATGCTGTCTCCGAATCTTCAGTGGTTGTGGACAAAATGACCCAGAATTATCAAAAAATACCACAAAATTATATTATTTAATCCTTCCTCCACACACTGCATATAGTGCCCTCAGATCTAATCCCAAAGTTACTATTGTTCACAAAATAAAAAACATCTAATTTTCAGAAGCTCCAACCTAAAGCTAAAATCACAATTTTCATTTACAAGCTAAGTCAGTTAAATTAGGTTGGTATACAAGAATAAAGAATGATATTTCCACACTTCAACAGGCGGGAAAATGAACAAAGAATGCTTACTGAGACTCACTATAATTAGTTCCATATATTCATTCGTAAGATGATGCAACTTGGGTTCCCGGTAGCCCAGAGGTATAGAACAATTAAGTGGTCAAATGGATACAATTTAATCCTTCCAGTTATAACAATCTCCACTGTCGAAAAATGAACGTTCCTGCTGCATATGCGAGGCAAATTTATTGTCCTCTCACAATACATCAGCCTCACTGAGCAGGCTCGTCACTAACACTGACCTTTTGAGTTCTTCTTATTAAGAACTCTCTTGTACATTTTAAGCAACAATCATAAGTTTAAGCTTTGATTGTATATATTTATATGGGCCCTATTTTATTTGTACTGATTTTCCTTAGATCACATCAGTGTGCGGTTAACACACACACACACACGTGCGCGCGCGCGTGTATATCTGTCATGGTTGTTTGTGTTTGCTTGATTTATTCAGTGTGATCAGTAAAGGATTAGTAAATTCTGTTTGTTTTGCTTTATTGTTTTGTTTTGCCTACGGTCATGGTTTTAGTTTTTCTTCTCTTCTTTCTGTTACACGACCAACATCGACTTGCCGATGACTCTGTCGTTGTTCATGCATGCTGGGTATTTTCGTGTCTCCATAACCCACCGAACGCTGACATGGGTTCAAGGATCTTTAACGTACGTATATGATCTTCTGATCTTTAGTTGCATATGTTCAAATTCAGTTGTTCACAAAAATGTTTTCGTCTGTCATTTTCCACCTGCATCTGATTTTATATATAAATAGATCTAGTAAGTGAATTCAAAAGTCGACAATACAAAATTATGTTGCTCAGTAGTAAAACAAGTTGCGACCAAAAAGCTGTGCATCCTGTCGGAAGTCGTCCTTCATGAATCTTTGTTACTCCCCTTCAATCTCTCTCTTGTTTTTTGGGAAAACAGAAGCAGCTCAACAAGTTCACAAACGAAACTATGGCAGACCATCGGGAGCTTATAAGTAAGTTCTCTGATGTTACGGGGCTGGACAGGGAAAGAGCAGCATTCCACCTGGAATCAGCCTCATGGAACCTTGAAGTAAGTTTTGCTGATCCTATTTTAGCACCAAAAATTCCGGAACATGTCTGTTTAGATATTTGTCATGTGGTTTTATTTTGCAGGCATATGAAAAATGACATCTCTTCAATGACATTGCCATGCTATCTACTGCATGACTGGTTTGTTCTGTGTCAAGAAGATAACGTAAAGAGGTGGGGGGAGCACAGCTGAGTCCTTTCTTTAACCCGAATCTGGATGAAAAAGGCAGGGACAAGTGAATGTGTGGTCATAGGTTTAGATTTACAAGTTTCCGGAACGTGAAACCATCGAAAGATATCATTATAGATCTATTCAAAAGTAGACCCTTTATAAGTGTTAATAAGGAGGTGCCGAGGAAGAATCGGTTTGGCGTTGGGCTTCTGACCAAGTGTCCACCATGATCAGAATTGACGGGCGCAATAGCCGAGTGGTCTAAGCTTTGGACTTTCAATCTGAGGGTCCCGGGTTCGAATCACGGTAACGGCACCTGGTGGGTAAAGGGTGGTGATTTTTCCGATCTCCCAGGTCAACATATGTGCAGACCTGCTAGTGCCTGAACCCCGTTCGTGTGTATACACACGCTGAAGATCAAATACGCACGTTAAAGATCCTGTAACCCATGTCAGTGTTCGGTGGGTTATGGAGACACGAAAATACCCAGCATGCATGAACCATGACAGAGTCATCGCCAAGTCGATGTTGGTTGTGTAACGGAAAGAAGAAGAAGAAGAAGAGTTCAACTTCAAGGTTGTGTTTCGGTATCAGTGGTGCTGTGTCCTTGGGTAAGTTGGGCACTTGACTCCCATTTTCCTCACTACACCCAGGTGTGTAAGGGAGCCTGACTTCTGTTAGGGAAGGTTAAAACGGTGGAAGGGGAGAACTGTGTCCAGCCTACCTATTCCAGCTTCTAGACACAGTGAATATGAAACCACTGCCTCAGTGTCTGCAACAACAGGCTATGGGACCTAGCTTTAACTAAACCTTTCATAAGTATTAAAGTGTTGGCAGAGGCTTTACTTTCAGTTTCATGTTTGTTTTCAGAACATTTTTATGTACCAATGATGGAATCGGATGATGAGCGCAATAGCTGTGTGGTCAAAGCGTTTGACTGAAATCTGAGGGTCTCGTGTTCAAATCTTGGTGACAGCACCTGGTGGGTAAAGGGTGGAAATTTTTCCGATCTCCCAGGTCAACATATGTGCAGACCTGCTAGTACCTTAACCCCCTTCCGCCTTCGTGTGTATATGCAAACAGAAGATCAAATACGCACGTTAAAGATCCTGTTATCCATGTCAGTGTTCGGTGGGTTATGGAAACAAGAACATTACCTAGCATGCACACCCCTGAAAACGGAGTATGGCTGTCTACATGGTGGGATAAAAAAAACAACAACAGCAACACGGTCATGCATGTAAAAACCCATTCATGTACATACGAGTGAACGTGGGAGTTGCAGCCCACAAATGAAGAAGAAGAAGATAGATGTGATATATATATATATATATACTTTGAGGTTTCTTTTGGTGTAAAGACCTGAGCAGAAAGGTTCTGCATCATCATCCCACAACAGTATTTCCATACTAGTTCATGCCACTATTCTAGTATCACACCTTACCCCACCATAGCACCTGCAAAAGAGAAAGTGTCACGAGTTCAAAGATGGAAATTACCCGATGAACTGCAGAGATATGTATTATTATACATGTGCAGTTTCAGCCTGCTACAATTACCAGAAGTGAGTCAGGGGAAATATTTAATGAACCTCCCTTGTATGTGGAAGAAATACTAAACAAATTTAAAAAAAAAGAAGAAGCCACAACAAAACAAAACCTAACGACTCGGCCTGTTGGTTGATGAACAGCTAGCACTGGGGAACTTCTATGAAGACAGTCCGGCACCGAGCGAGGCTGAAGTGGAGGGCAGCTCAACAGACCCAGAGCCCTTCAACATGGGCACCGTGATAGAAGCCCTGGAATCCCACCACCTGCCACAGGTTGATGAAGCCAGTCAGACCAGGTAGGAACTGCCGTGTGTGCCAGAGACTGTGGCAGCATTGTCATTGTGTGCCTGTTGTAGGAGGTGACATTCCTCAGACCATAGTCTGGAAATGCAGGCATGAGATTCTTTGGATCATGGTCTGAAATGCAGGCATGAGATTCTTCAAACCATGATCTGAAACACAGGCATGTGATTCTTCAGACCATGTTATAAAACACAGACATGATATTCTTCAGTTGTTGGTCTGAACTGCAAGCATGAGATTCTTTAGACCATGGTCTAAAATGCAGACATTGAATCTTATGACCATAGTCTGAAGTCAGACTAAAGGAAGACCTGGAAAGTGGGAAATTTCAAAGTTTTGCATGTAATGCTGAAGATAATACAGCAATATCAGGCTGAAACAGTCTCACTTTCATGCCTGCATTATGATAGGGGAGAGTCAAGTCAAGTCAAGTCAAGATTTTATTTCATGATGGTAAATTGAATAAGCAACAATTGCTTTTTTACATCAAGCCATCAGTGAAAATAATAATTTAAAAAAAAAAATTAAAGAGAAGGGAAAAGAAAAAAAAAATAGAAGAAAAAAATTGGGGAGAGAGAGAGAGAGAAGAAACAAGCAGATGAAGAGCAACAACAACAAAATGCATATATATATATATATATATATATATATATATATATATATATATATATATATATATATATACACACACACAAAAATATTGTGATAAAGAAATACACAATTGCATTTCCATTTCTCTCTCTCTCTCTCTCTCTCACACACAAACACAAACACACACAAACACAAACAACACACACAAACACACACACACACACACACACACAAAAACACAAACACACACACACACACACACACACATACACACACACACACGCACACACACACAGAGGTGTGTGTGTGTGCGCGTGCATGTTTGTGTGTGTGTGTGTGTGTGTGATTTCAGCTGAAAGAGGTGCTCAGAGTGCACAAGCCATGCCGAGATGTATGTGTGCCAGTGCTGTAACGTTATCGTAATTTGTGATATCTCTCTGTCTCTGTATCCCCCAGCCCTGTCTTGCCCTCAGTTTCTCAGCCTCTTCCTCTCGTCTTTCTACACCCCTCTTTTTCTCTGTTCTTTTCAGCGGGGGGTAGAGGAGGTGCAAGGTAATGTGTGTGGTGTGTGTGTGTGTGTGTGTGTGTGTGTGTTGGAGCTCATGTACGTTTACATGTATTTGACTGTGCTTTCATATCTGTGAAACTGCATGTTTGGTGCATATCTGTTATGCATGTGTGGGTGTGTATGTGTGAATGTGTGTCTTCATGTTTTACATTTATTTGCTTATTTATCACCATTGTTGTCTTATTTGTTTGTTTATTTATTTGTTTATTATTATTATTATTTTATTAGTATTATTATTACTAATACCTTTTTCTATATTATAATTATTATTTATTTATTTACTTATGTAAGCTTATCTATTATTCATTCCCCCTTTTTTTCTTTTTTTTTTCTCAAGGCCTGACTAAGCGTGTTGGATTACGCTGCTGGTCAGGCATCTGCTTGGCAGATGTGGTGTAGCGTATATGGTTTTGTCCGAACGCAGTGACGCCTCCTTGAGCTACTGAAACTGAAACTGAAAAACTTTTCAGCGTCTTCTGTGCTTGTCATCTTCCGCCCATTTCCTGATGGGGGCGACTTCTTTGAATTTTTGCTGCTCTGTCGTGCGTGCGTGCCATGCTGCTTGTAATGGGGTGGACATTTGTGTCTTTGTCTTGATTATCACTATGGCAGTCGTTTGTCGTTTGTATTGTATTGTACTGTATTGTATTACGTTTTTTTCACAACAGATTTCTCTGTGTGAAAATCATGCTTCTTTCCACCAGGGAGAGTGTGTTGCTGCAATGCGGTGCCACCCCTTTTCCTCCCTTTTTTTCTGCCTGTGTTTGTATTTGGTTCTCTGTCAAAGTGGATTTTTTTCTACAGAAATTTGTTTGCGACAGCCCTTATGTTTCTTTCTTTTGCATGTGCAAAGAGCATGCTGCTACACTGGACCTCACTCGTATCATCTCATCTGAATGACCAGCATGCGGACTACCACTGACGGTCAAGTGGAGGCAGAGAAAACCCTGGTGAATGTGGGATTCGATCTTCTGCATTCACTCGTATGCACACGAGTGGGCTTTTACGTGTATGACCATTTTTACCCCGCCTTGTAGGCAGCCATACTCCGTTTTCGGGGGTGTGCATGCTGGGTATGTTCTTGTTTCCATAACCCACCAAACGCTGACATGGATTACAGGATCTTTAACGTGCGTATTTGATGTTCTGCTTGCATATACACACGAAGGGGGTTCAGGCACTAGCAGGTCTGCACATATGTTGACCTGGGAGATCGTAAAAATCTCCACCCTTTACCCACCAGGTGCCGTCACCGTGATTCGAACCCGGGACCCTCAGATTGACAGTCCAACACTTTAACCACTTAGCTATTGCGCCTGTCAAGGGATTCGATCCTGCATGCTCAGATTATCTGGTTTCCCTGGCGGATGCGTTACCACTAGGCCACCACTCCACATGAATGTTGAACCATGATTTACCCCCGAAAATGGAGTATGGCTGCCTACACGGCGGGGCAAAAACAGTTGTACACGTAAAAACCCACCCGTGTACATACGAGTGAATGTGGGAGTTGCAGCCCACGATTGAAGGAGAAGAACCATGATTTGTGTGTTTCAGGTACGGCAACGTCAGGAATTCATATGGCAGGGATGGTCCGGGTACTGGTGATGACCGGGAGTCGTTTTATGTTGGGGGGTCAGAGCAAAGGTGAGTGCAGCTGGACTCTAGTGTACACAATACAAGATACAAGAATACTTTTTTTTTTTTTTTTTTGCTGCCCCATCATCTGCACCGTTTTCAGTGGCATTACTCCCACGCCGCTCATTTAGATTCCCCCATACACGGCCACACCCGGGTTCGTCCGTCGCAGTTCCAGCGTCGGCGGTCCACAGGGAACCATCGCTGTTAGGTCGCCAGGAGGCCACAGACCAGAGGAGACCCTGCACTGCTGCTGAGTCACTTCGGTGGTGTTCAGTGGTGCCTGTTCTGTTTTAACGTACTTAGGACACCACCTACTAAGCCCCCTACTAACGACAATAATGGCTTAGTCGCGGAGCCAGACTGAGTGAGCGTCCCTCCCAGAGTGGAGACCGCCACCACGGCCCTCAGACAACAGCCCCCCATGAATCTGCCGACACTGACGACATTGGCGGGGCTCACCCCAAGCACGGAAGTGGAGGGGAGATACAAGAATACTTTGTTATCACTACACGAGAAATTGTTGACACGTTAGTTGACCAAGGGATGAAATACTGATTAATTAGGAGAGTGCAATCAACAACCTATAATTATAAATACTAGATTGTAACATCAGTTGATGAATTAAAAAAAAAAACCCAGTACAATGATATCTGTAGCTTAAGTCACACTGCAGGAACACTCCAGTGGAACTGTATACTCTAAACAGTCCTATGGAAGATGAGGACAGCATAGTTTTCTGTTTGTTCTGTTCTGAAGTGGTCAGCAGGTTTGGGGATCACCTTACTGTACTCATCTTCTTCCTCTTCTTCTGCTTTTGTGGGCTGCAACTCCCACGTACACTTGCATGTACATGAGTGGGCTTTTACATGCATGACCATTTTTACCCCGCCATGTAGGCAGCCATGCTCCGTTTTCAGGGGTGTGCATGCTGGATGTGTTTTTGTTTCCATAACCCACCAAACGCTGACATGGATTACAGGATCTTTAACGTGCGTATTTGATCTTCTGCATGCGTTTACACACGAAGGGGGTTCAGGCACAAGCAGGTCTGCACATATGTTGACCTGGGAGATCGTAAAAATCTCCACCCTTTACCCACCAGGCGCCGTCACCGTGATTCGAACCCGGGACCCTCAGATTGAAAGTCCAACGCTTTAACCACTCGGCTATTGCGCCCATCACTGTACTCATCAATCCTGTGGAAGATGATGATGATGATGATAATGATGATAAAAAGGACATTTGGTACGCCCAGTCTAATGATACAAAAGCCCTGGACATTTAAAATGAAAAAAATACGTACAGTGACGTATGCGTACTAAAAACACAAATGCACACGCACAAACAAATCCTCCCGCTCCACACATGATTCAGACACATGTGCATACAAGCACATCTTGGCCGTCCAAGGCATATGAACATGTGTAAGTTTGAACGTGTGTACATTTAAAAATAGTAAAAATAATAGAAGTAAAAAAAAAAAAAATTAACTTGACTAAAACATCAAAGTGAAGACGACGGAGTTATTTACTGATTTGAAGACAGCACTGGTTTGTGTGTGTTCTGTTGTACTGTGGTCATGTGGAAGATTTCTTCTGCGTTCGTGGGCTGCAACTCCCACATTCACTTTTATGTACACGGGTGGGCTTTTACGTGTATGACCGTTTATACCCCGCTGTGTAGGCAGCCATACTCCATTTCGGGGGGTGTGCATGCTGGTTATGTTCTTGTTTCCATAACCCACCAAACGCTGACATGGATTACCGGATCTTTAATGTGTGTACTTGATCTTCTGCTTGTTTATATATACTAAGGGGGTTCAGGCACAAGCAGGTCTGCACAAATGTTGACCTGGGAGATCGAAAAAATCTCCACCCTTTATCCACCAGGCGCCATTACCGAGACTGGAATCCAGGACCCTCAGATTGAAAGTTCAACGACGGGTGCAATAGCCGAGTGGTTAAAGCATTGGACTTTCAGTCTGAGGGTCCCGGGTTCGAATCACGGTGACGGCGCCTGGTGGGTAAAGGGTGGAGATTTTTATGATCTCCCAGGTCAACATATGTACAGACCTGCTAGTGCCTGAACCTCCTTCGTTTGTTTATGCAAGCAGAAGATCAAATACGCACGTTAAAGATCCTGTAATCCATGTCGGCATTCGGTGGGTTATGGAAACAAGAACATTCCCAGCATGCACACCCCCGAAAGCGGAGTATGGCTGCCTATATGGCGGGGTCAAAACGGTCATACACGTAAAAGCCCACTCGTGTGCATACGAGTGAACGTGGGAGTTGCAGCCCACGAATGCAGAAGAAGAAGAAAGTTCAACGCTTTAACCATTCGGCTGTTACAGCCATCAGTGATAGCACTGTTTTGTGTGTGTTCTGTTTTACAGTGGTCAGCAGGTGCTGGGGCCACCCAGAAGTCGCAGCGTCCCAGGAAACTTAGTCAGCGGAATTTTTGATGCCGCCAGACAGTGAGTCAGCACACACACACACACACGCGCACGCACACACACACACACACACACACACACACACACACACACACACACATACACGCACACACACAGAGGCTTGCATGGAAACGTGTGCTCATATGCAGACACATTTTACACACACATACATACTCGCACTCAACACACTCAAACATTCTCTCTCTCTCTCTCTCTGTCTCTCTCTCTCTCTCTCTCTCTCTCACGCATTCACACACACACTTCCTCTCTCTCTCTCTAACACTCTCTTTCGCTGTGTTTACAATGTGGGGTTTTGCTTTCAATGGCATGGACAGATGCACACACAACACACACACACACACACACACACACACACACACACACATACACACATACACACACACACTTATTCACAGACACTGTCTCTTGCTTTCTCTCTCTTTTTCTCTCTTGTTTCGGACTCGGATGGGGTTGGGGTTTTCATTGTAGTTGCTTGTAATCCAAGCAGGTGGACTGCAGTTCCCACATTCCCATTTTCACAACAAAAGGGCTTTGAGGTGTATCACAATGTGACCATTTTTAACCTGCCATCTAGGTAGTCAGTATTTCTTGTTTACGAAACTGAAAAAAAAAGTTTTAGTCTCTCACTAGTGGGTCGCTGTAAGTATGTTAGATAAACGTAATTTTAGGAAGAACATTTCCTTTACTGGGTACGTTGAAGGTTTCACAATACACCGAGCGTTGACACGGAGAACAGGATCATGAACATGTGTGTTTGACATTCTGCATGCATGTATATGTGGGGGGTATTGATAAGAGAGATGGGGATTGGGGAAGGTACCGTAAAGTTCGGTCTATAAGCCGCGACTTTTTACTCCAGCTTCAACCTCTGCGGCTTATACAATGATGCGGCTTATTTGCGGATTTTAACGATCCCGGGAGTGTCACGTTCTCGTCTATTCTTAGCTGCCCTTCACCTCACCAAAATCATGATTTCTGTCCATGAATTTTTGGATGAGCTTCAGGATAGTGCGCTAACTGTTCACGTTTTATAAATCAAATCCGCACACATTAAAGCCTTCAGATCAGCATTCAGTTCTACTCTGCTCAAGCATACACCCTCATCATGCCGACAACGTGACGTTATGCCTATGATGCAGCCTTCAAATTGAAGGCGATCGACCTAGCAGGCAACAGTGCAAGCGACAAACCAGCAGCGACCTCCACCTTCATGTTCATGAAGTGAAAGTGAGGCTGAAGTCAGTGACAAGATGGCGGAGGAAGCTGTGCTGGTTCTCTTCAACTCGGACACTGAAGACGAAGATTTTATTGGATTCAGTGAGCAGGATGACGTTGAATAAATGTGACTATCCCTAAATTATCGATCTTATTTTCGTTGTGTTTAATTTATTTTTTTTTTTGTGGCACTAGCAGTATTTTCGCTTGCTTTTCTTTGTGTTGTTCCCTCTTGTGTTTATTTCATAACCTACAGCATCGACAGCTTTTCTGTAGTATCAGTATGTGTTCCGGTACCGGAAATAAGTGCGGCTTATAAACCGGTGTGGCTTATGTATGTGTAAAGTTCAATTTTTTCCAAAATTTAGTTGGTGTGGCTTATATACCAGTGCGCTCAATAGACCGAACTTTACGGTAATGTAAAGCTCTTTGAGCAGTATTTCTGGGGAAAAAAAACACAAAAAAACCGTGCTGTATAAATGTCCATTATTTTTTTTTTTTTTTTTTTGCTGCCCCATCATCTGCACCGTCTCAGTGATGTTACTCCCACGCCGCTCATTTAGATTCCCCCATACACGGCCACACCCGGGTTTGTCCACAGGGGGTCACCATGAGAGCCGGGCATGAAAGGCCACAGACTTTGAGGCTGTTTTTTTTTTTGACGGGCGCAATAGCCGAGTGGTTAAAGCATTGGACTGTCAGTCTGAGGGTCCCGGGTTCGAATCACGGTGACGGCGCCTGGTGGGTAAAGGGTGGAGATTTTTACGATCTCCCAGGTCAACATATGTGCAGACCTGCTAGTGCCTGAACCCCCTTCGTGTGTATATGCAAGCAGAACATCAAATACGCACGTTAAAGATCCTGTAATCCATGTCAGCGTTTGGTGGGTTATGGAAACAAGAACATACCCAGCATGCACACCCCCGAAAACGGAGTATGGCTGCCTACATGGCGGGGTAAAAACGGTCATACACGTAAAAACCCACTCGTGTGCATACGAGTGAACGTGGGAGTTGCAGCCCACGAACGCAGAAGAAGAAGAAGTCCGACAAGCAGTGACAGAAAAAAAAAGAAAAAAAAAGTAAAAGAGAAAACAAGAACCGACAACAATGTTACAGACACGGTGCAAAGGAGTTGGACTCCCGTAACCGATCCCCTGCCGTCTCCATGGCGTTCCACGGCACCGGCTATCGCCTGGGGGAGCACGAGGGTTCCATAGAAGAGGTGCCAGGGTCCAGCAGCAGTGCCTTCTCTCCACAGAAGGTTGGTTGGTGACACAGCTGGAGGCTACGTTCACATTAAGCCCTGCCAGTTGCTGACAGCAGCAGGTTGGTTGGTGACACAGCTGGAGGCTACGTTCACATTAACTCACTCGAGACGACAAGTATTCTCCCTTGCTTTTCCCCACAGACGGTCCATTTGTAAGGGTTTGGAAAAAAAATGACAAAAAATACTGTGTAAGAAAATGAAACTTTCAGAACTGGTTTATTACGTGTTGAGCTAGTACATATAAAATAATCAAATTTCTCATCTGATTTTTACAGTTTTGCCATATGTAGAAAATACTGCCAATTTTTCACCCTGAATCACCATACCCATGCTCGCTTTCTGCATTAAATTCGCTTTCTTCTTCGTCATCATCCACATCTTCAGTGTCCGACCCTTCAGTTTGTAGCATTTCAAGTACTTCGGCAACCCTAAAACATTGCCGTCGCTGCCTTGTTTGCTTCACAACATTCTGAGAAGAGCCCGCTTTGCTAACAGTCTGGTATGCAAGCAGACGACTGGTCAGTGACTTTGTCAGAGTGTGTGCGAGACAGGCCACACATGCCGGGCTAACCAATCATACTGTTCGATTTTGGAGTGACCGAGAATAGCGCACTCTGCTTGGCTAATCACAAAATCACGTGTACAGCGCGTGATGGAATTTTACTTTCGAAGAATGCTATTCCATTCCTTTGTCCGAATCTGAATACGTTTTGTGTAGGAATGCGTGAGCATTCCTTCGTCCGGAGAGAGTTTAGCCCTGCCAGTTGCTGACAGCAGCAGGTTGGTTGGCGTCACAGCTGGAGGCTACGTTCACATTAAGCCCTGTCAGTTGCTGACAGCAGCAGGTTGGTTGGTGACACAGCTGGAGGCTACGCTCACATTAAGCCCTGTCAGTTGCTGACAGCAGGTTGGTTGGTGACACAGCTGGAGGCTACGTTCACATTAAGCCCTGTCAGTTGCTGACAGCAGCAGGTTGGTTGGTGACACAGCTGGACGGGCGCCATAGCCGAATGGTTAAAGCGTTGGACTGTCAATCTGAGGGTCCCGGGTTCGAATCACGGTGACGGCGCCTGGTGGGTAAAGGGTGGAGATTTTTCCGATCTCCCAGGTCAACATTTGTGCAGACCTGCTAGTGCCTGAACCCCCTTCGTGTGTATATGCAAGCAGAACATCAAATACGCACGTTAAAGATCCTGTAATCCATGTCGGCGTTCGGTGGGTTATGGAAATAAGAACACACCCAGCATGCACACCCCCGAAAATGGAGTATGGCTGCCTACATGGCGGGGTAAAAATGGTCATACACGTAAAAGCCCACTCGTGTGCATACGAGTGAACGCAGAAGAAGAAGAAGAAGCTGACAGCAGCAGGTTGGTTGGTGACACAGCTTGAGGCTGCGTTCATATTAAGCCCTGACAGCAGCTGGCTGAGAATTGTGCGCACTGTCATTTTACGCTTTCCCGCCATGTATGCCAGTGGTTAAAGTGTTCACACTGGTCACCAGCCATCTCCAGCCAGCTTTTTGGTTTGTTTTGTGTGGACATATGAAATGGATGGTTGGTCTGTCAATGATATTAGTAGCGTGAATCTCAAGTTATATTAGTTTCTTCTGTCTGGGGAGCATGGTATTATTTCTAGCTGACAGCAGCTGGTTGTGTATGTGTGTCGTTGTATCAGGCTGACAGCAACTGGCTTGGTTTAGTGTGAATGTAGCTTTACTGGTGAGTCCATTGACTGCTGCTGATGTATATGCTTGCCAGTTACCTTGCTGAGACAAAAGATGGAATTAAAAGGTCAGGTTGTCAGTCATCATCGATGTCAGGCCACTGTGTCGCTTCCCTGTGACTCGACATCGATGGTTCCCTGTGGACTGCCGGCACCAAGACTGTGGCAGGCGAATCTGGGTGTGGGGGGTGGGGGTGGGGGTGGTGGGGGGGGGGGTGGGGGGGGGGGATCAGCATAGGAGAGTACTGCCATTGAAATGATGCAGGTGATGAGGCAGCACCAAAAAAACAACAACAAAAAAACCAAAAAAATTGAGCTGCTCACTTGATGTTGTCTGTGTAACTTGAAAGATGTTTCAAATCATGCGTTACAGACACAAGTTTCATGGACATTTGGACACCATGGTCCATGGTTTTGGAAATCATCACCACATATTGTTATTGTCTATTGTTATTATACACGGCTCTCAGCTATTGAATCTTTCAGATCTAATCTGAAAACATATTTTAATTACACATACTTAACCGTGACCCAACTAGTGCAGACTCCGGCAGGGGTCTGACATTCCTGTCCTGTGCAAACTACTATCCGCCTATGCGGAGAAAACGAAAGCAACTACGGCTGATAACCTCCTGGAAGTAGGTAACCTCCCCTTAGTCCCGCTGGCTAGCGCTCTCTCTTTCCGGCAGCCATTATGACTCCTGTTCCTGTGCTCTCCATACGGCTAAGTTTTTTTTCGTATTTTCTGCCTGTCTGTCGATTCTCTGGCGTTCTTGTTTTTTTTTAATATGTTCACGACGGGCGCCATAGCGGAATGGTTAAAGCGTTGGACTTTCGATCTGAGGGTCCCGGGTTCGAATCACGGTGACGGCGCCTGGTGGGTAAAGGGTGGAGATTTTTACGATCTCCCAGGTCAACATATGTGCAGACCTGCCAGTGCCTGAACCCCCTTCGTGTGTATACGCAAGCATAAGATCAAATACGCACGTTAAAGATCCTGTAATCCATGTCAGCGTTCGGTGGGTTATGGAAACAAGAACATACCCAGCATGCACCCCCCCGAAAGCGGAGTATGGCTGCCTATATGGCGGGGTAAAAACAGTCATACATGTAAAAAGCCCACTCGCGTATATACGAGTGAACGTGGGAGTTGAAGCCCACGAACGCAGAAGAAGAAGAAGATATGTTCACACAGTGTTTTAAATAACAGATGTTTCTCTCCACTTCCCCCCCACCCTCCCAGACCATCTTTGTGTGTGTACATATGTTGATGTGTGTAGGAGTGGTGGGGGTGAGTTGTGACAGATGTTACACTTTTTTTTCAGAGTTTTTTTTTTCAAGTATTCATCTTAACTTATAAAAAAGAATTATTATTGTGGGGTTTTTTTTGGATTTTTTTACATTCCTGTATCTTCTCTACATTTATTGTGAAATGCGCTTAGAACCACAGAATAAGCTGGATACACACACACACACACACACACACACACACTATAATAAACTCTTTAAAAAAAAAAAAGTGTAACCACTCACACTCTCACACACCTCACCCCCACCACTCCCACACACATCAACGCACACGCACGCACACACACACACAGACACACACACACACACACACACAGACGCTCGCTCGCTCGCTGGCTCACACACACACACACACACACACACACATGGAATGGGTGTGAGAGAAAGATCTGCAATTTAAAAAAAAATTGTGCAAACAAATACGTGTTATATAAATACACATCAATCACACTGCAGCAGGTGGACATGACCCTGAAGATGTGGAAGACGGGATTCAGCGTGGACTCTGGGGACCTGAGGCCCTACAGCGACCGGAAGAACCGGCAGTTCCTGGAAACCATCCGCATGGGGTAGGGCCTGCTTGTTGTGTGCTGCTGTCACGGGATGTTTAACTCACTCAGTACGGCCAGTCCTCTCTTCTCCTCAACACAGACCCCTCGGATGTCCAGTGGGTGTCTCAATGACCCAACCTTTAGCTTCCGTTAATAAACCTCGGTTTATTGCCTCATCCAAATGACTAGCGTTCAGACCACCACTCAAGGTCTAGTGGAGGGGGAGAAAATATCGGCAGCTGAGCCGTGATTCGAACCAGCGAGCTCAGATTCTCTCGCTTCCTAGGTGGACACGTTAGCTCTAGGCCATCACTCCACATTAGTAGTACTAGTAGTATCACTGTTACAATTATCATTACTATAATTATTGTTATTATTATTCTGATGACTGTTGTGGACGGCGGTTACAGACGGCTGCCAGAGGAGCTGACCCATGCGGCCCAGGGAAGCGTGATCAACCTCAACATGGAGGACCACACAGACGATGAGTTTGTCAAACCTAGGGTCCTTACTCTGCCGTTCTCTGGGAAAGGACGCATGTTGGGCAGGTGAGGGGTTTGTCAAAGAGAGTCATCTCACCACCTTTCTCTGGGAAAGGACGCATGTTGGGCAGGTGAGGGGTTTGTCAAAGAGAGTCATCTCACCACCTTTCTCTGGGAAAGGACGCATGTTGGACAGGTGAGGGGTTTGTCAGAGAGAGTCATCTCCCTGCCTTTCTCTGGGAAAGGACACATGTTGGGCAGGTGAGGAGTTTGTCAAAGAGAGTCACCTCCCCGCCTTTCTCTGGGAAAGGACACATGTTGGGCAGGTGAGGAGTTTGTCAGAGTCACCTCCCCGCCTTTCTCTGGGAAAGGACACATGTTGGGCAGGTGAGGAGTTTGTCAGAGTCACCTCCCCGCCTTTCTCTGGGAAAGGACACATGTTGGGCAGGTGAGGAGTTTGTCAAAGAGAGTCATCTCCCTGCCTTTCTCTGGGAAAGGACACATGTTGGGCAGGTGAGGAGTTTGTCAAAGAGAGTCATCTCCCCGCCTTTCTCTGGGAAAGGACACATGTTGGGCAGGTGAGGAGTTTGTCAAAGAGAGTCATCTCCCCACCTTTCTCTGGGAAAGGACACATGTTGGGCAGGTGAGGAGTTTGTCAAAGAGAGTCATCTCCCCGCCTTTCTCTGGGAAAGGACACATGTTGGGCATGTGTGGAGTTTGTCAGAGTCACCTCCCCGCCTTTCTCTGGGAAAGGACACATGTTGGGCAGGTGTGGAGTTTGTCAGAGTCACCTCCCCGCCTTTCTCTGGGAAAGGACACATGTTGGGCAGGTGAGGGGTTTGTCAGAGTCACCTCCCCGCCTTTCTCTGGGAAAGGACACATGTTGGGCAGGTGAGGAGTTTGTCAAAGAGAGTCATCTCCCTGCCTTTATCTGGGAAAGGACACATGTTGGGCAGGTGAGGAGTTTGTCAAAGAGAGTCATCTCCCCACCTTTCTCTGGGAAAGGACACATGTTGGGCATGTGTGGAGTTTGTCAGAGTCACCTCCCCGCCTTTCTCTGGGAAAGGACACATGTTGGGCAGGTGTGGAGTTCGTCAGAGTCACCTCCCCGCCTTTCTCTGGGAAAGGACACATGTTGGGCAGGTGAGGGGTTTGTCAGAGTCACCTCCCCGCCTTTCTCTGGGAAAGGACACATGTTGGGCAGGTGAGGGGTTTGTCAAAGAGAGTCATCTCCCCGCCTCTCTCTGGGAAAGGACACATGTTGGGCAGGTGAGGGGTTTGTCTAAGAGAGTCACCTCCCCACCTTTCTCTGGGAAAGGACACATGTTGGGCAGGTGAGGAGTTTGTCAGTCATCTCCCCACCTTTCTCTGGGAAAGGACACATGTTGGGCAGGTGAGGAGTTTGTCAAAGAGAGTCATCTCCCCGCCTTTCTCTGGGAAAGGACACATGTTGGGCAGGTGAGGAGTTTGTCAAAGAGAGTCATCTCCCCGCCTTTCTCTGGGAAAGGACACATGTTGGGCAGGTGGGGCAAGGCAAGGGAGGGTAAGACGTTTATTTCACTTGTATTGAAACAATACATGCATGCTCCTTTTGCACACTTCATGGAATCAAATAGAGTGATGTCAAACACTGAACAAACAAACAAAGTCCAGTTAAGCAAACACACAAAGGCACGAGTAAATTTTCATCAGTGTGAGGGCTTAGATTTTTTGTTTTCGTTTTTCCTTTTTGTATGCTGCAACACTCTAGTGACAAGATGAAAACTGTGGTGATGGTGATGGTGGTGGTGGTGGTGGTGATGATGATATAAATGAGGTTGATAGTATTGTTGGTGGTGGTTGTGATGATGGTGATGGTGATAATGATGACAGTTCTGCTACCTGTGTTATAAGATGACAACAGTGTGAGGATGATGAGAATGACAGCAACGACAATGATAATGATGATGACGATGATGATGATGATGACAATGATAATGATGATAATAATAATGATAATAATGATGGTATTTATTTAGCGCTGAATCTTGTGCAGAGACAAATCTAAGCACTTTCACACCAGTCATTCACATGCGTGCATAACTCTAAAACTGAAGAAACTGAAGAAAAGGAAGAGATAGGGGAGGGAGGCTGTCTTGGGAAGCGGTGGGTTTTAAGGCCAGACTTGAAAGGGCTGAGTGTGGAGACCTGACGAAATGAAAGAGGAAGTTCATTCCAAATACAAGGTCCAGAGACAGAGAAAGAACAGCGTCCAACGGTGGAGCGTTTGAATCTGGGTATGTGTAAACAGAGTGGATCCGAAGCCAATCGTAGAGAGTGAGATGGAGTGTAGACATGATGATGACAACAACAACAATGGTAATGATGACGATGATGATAATAATGATGACAGCAACAAGGGTGATGATGACGACGACGACAATGACGACAATGATGACGACGATGACAACCGTGATGATGACGATGACAACGACAACAACGATGATGATGACGTCACTGCACTGGTTGACAGTCCAGCCCCCTCAGTGTCCAGCAGTCAGCAGGACATGCAGGCACGGTCACCTGATGCCCAAGGTTCCCGCATCGTCCGAGATTTCCATGTGAACCCCTCCGAACCCGTCACCACCGTTCAGATCAGGTTGTCTGACGGCCAGAGGTCAGTCCATGATTTGTTTTCTTCTCTTTTTTTTTTTTGTGTGTGTGTGTGTGTGTGTGTGTGTGCTTCAACAACAAAAAACCTCACACACGAAAAGAAAAACCCCCCAGTGAAAATAAAAGAAGAAAAAAAAATATTAAAATTTTTGGTCAGTATAGACCTCTTTCAAGGATGAATGACGTAATGTGAAAAATGACTTATGGTATGTTTCTTATGTTATGCATACTTCTGTCTTTCTGTCTCTCTCTCTGTCTCTGTCTCTGTCTCTCTATCTTATGTTCAGACTGTAAGCCAAATAATAAGGTGGACATTGAACAGTATCGTTGATAGAATGGATGGTCGAGTAATGGTGTTTTTTTGTTTTTGTTTTTGTTTCTTTTTTAATGTTTGTTGCTTCCCTGTTGTAAGGATGTTGTATTTCGATAAAAGTTGTTTTGTTTTTCTTTGTTTGCATGTTTTGTTTTGTTTTGATGGATTAAGCAGAGTGTGGTATGGTACTTGTGGTGACATAAGAATTAACCCTATCACCCCCTTGTCAATAGACCTATGCAGGTAATGACAATAAAATATCAAAGCGTCAAAGCGTGTCTCTGTCTCTCTCTCTCTCAGTGCTTTCAACCGTATGTTTGTTTGTGTCTCTGTCTGTTGCACACCCGCAGCGCAAGCTCCACACAGGTAAGTGCAGAAAAGATGATGACACATCACGGCACCTTTCCATGTTCAACACGTCAAATATATTCAGTCCCATCAGGATAGTTGGTCAGTAGTTTTTTTGTTTGTTTTTTTTTGTTTTGTTTTTTGTGCCCCATCATCTGCGCCGTTTCAGTGGCATTACTCCCACGCCGCTCATTTAGATTCCCCCATACACAGCCACACCCGGGTTCGTCCGTTGCAGTTCCAGCGTCAGCAGTCCACTGGGAACCATCGATGTTAGGTCACCAGGAGGCCACACACCAGAGGAGACCCTGCACTGCTGCTGAGTCACTTCGGTGGTGTTCAGTGGTGCCTGTTCTGTTTTAACGTACTTTGGACACCACCTACTAAGCCCCCTACTAACGACAATAGTGGCTTAGTCGTGGAGCCAGACTTAGTGAGAGTCCCTCCCAGAGTGGAGACCGCTACCACGTCCCTCAAACAACAGCCCCCCATGAATCTGCCGACACTGAAGACATTGACAGGACTCACCCAAAGCATGGAAGTGGAGGGGTATCGAAACTGAGGTCACCATGAGAGCAGGACATGAAAGGCCACAGACTTTGGGACTATTTTCTTTATATTGATGACGATGAAGGAGGTAGTTGGTCTGTAGTTTGTGGAACCATAATTTACACATAAACAATCTCACTTTCTGTGAGTGAACTTGACTGTTTCAGATTTGCTGTGAAATTCAACTCATCAAGTACCGTTCGAGACATCAGAGACTACATCAGGACGTATCCTTGAAAACTGCAAGGTATTTGTGGTGCTGGGATCTGTTAAGTCTGAAATGAAAAAGAGTTGTCTGCAGCGAAAAGGTGTTTGAGCTAGAAATAATAATAATAATAATAATGGTACTTATATAGCGCTGAATCTTGTGCATAGACAAATCTAAGCACTTTCGCACCAGTCATTCTCACACACGCATAACTCTAAAACTGGAGAAACTTAAGACAAGGAAGAGGCAGGGAAGGGAGGCTATTTTGGGAAGAGGTGGGTTTTAAGGCCAGACTTGAAAGAGCTGAGTGTGGAGACTTGATGAAGCGAAAGAGGAAGTTCATTCCAATTGCAAGGTCCAGAGACAGAGAAAGAACGGCAGCCAACAGTCGAGAGTTTGAATCTGGGTATGCGTAAGAAATGTTGCACAACAAATAATTACTTCTTCAGTGTTCATGGTTGTAACTCCCACATTCACTAGGATATACGAGTGGGCTTTTACATGCATGACTGCTTTTCCCCTGCCACGTAGGCAGCCATATTCTGTTTTCGAGTGTGTGCATGCTGTTCTTTCCATACCCCTTCCCTGAGCAAAATTTCATACATACTGGATTTTTTACACTGTTCTTTTTTAAACCTAAAACATCCTAATTAATGTTCTGTCATTAATTTATTATCTTTTGTTTTGGCTCTTATTACAATTGTTGTTACTGATTTTTTTAATATATTTTTTTAATTACACATACTGAACCGTGACCCAACTAGTGCAGACTCCGGCAGGGGTCTGACATTCCTGTCCTGTGCAAACTACTGTCCGCTTATGCGGAGAATACGAAAGTAGCTACAGCCGATAACCTCCCGGAAGTAGGTAACCTCCCCTTTGCCCCCCTGACTAGCGCCCTCTTTTTCTGGCAGCCATCTTGACTCATGTTCCTTTGCTCTCCATACTGCTAAGTTTGTTTTTTTTCGTATTTTCTGTCTGTCTGTCGATTCTCTGGCGTTCTTGTTTTTTTTGTCAAATTTTGTCTTCAACCAGGTCACATAATTATATGGCTCGATTGGGCAGTCGGGTTCATTGTTGTTTTTTTTATATTGCATGTGATCTATTCAAAGACCATACATTATCATGATGTAAATTTTCATTGTCTTCTTTTTTGTTCGTAGGTTGCAGCTCCCACATTCACTGGTATGTACAGTGGGCTTTAATTTATATGTGATTACCATTTTCACCCTGCTATGCAGGCAGCCATACTCCATTTACGGGGGGTTATTTTCCCCAATCCATCTGCTCATTTTTGTTTCTCCTGAAACTCGCTTTGCGTCTTTGTTTGTCTGTGGCAGAATGGTTAACTCACTCAGTACGGCCAGTCCTCTCTTCTCCACGCAGACCCCTCGGATGTCCAGTGGGTGTCTGAATGACCCAACCTTTAGCTTCCGTCGTCAGAATTGTGGTATTCTTTGTCAACATTCACCTTCTTCAGTATAAGAGCCTTCTGCTTGCAATATTTTGATGATGGTAATTGGGGTGAAACGCTGTTTAACGTCGTCTCTTTCGCCGTTCGTATGGAGAGAGTTATGACGCTCTTCTGCCAACACTGTGTTCGTAAGGGTCTGGCTTCCTTCTCCTGCCCTCTCTCCCCAAGTTTGACCGGAAAGTCAAACGAAGGGTCTAGTCATTTGGACGAGACTTCTTCTTCTTCTTCTTCTTCTTCTGCGTTCACTCGTATGCACATGAGTGTGCTTTTACGTGTATGACCGTTTTTACCCCGCCATGTAGGCAGTCATACTCCGTTTTCGGGGGTGTGCATGCTGGGTATGTTCTTGTTTCCATAACCCACCGAACGCTGACTTGGATTACAGGATCTTTAACGTGCGTATTTGATCTTCTGCTTGCATATACACACGGAGGGGGTTCAGGCACTAGCAGGTCTGCACATATGTTGACCTGGGAGATCGTAAAAATCTCCACCCTTTACCCACAAGGCGCCGTCACCATGATTCTAACCCGGGACCCTCAGATTGACAGTCCAACGCTTTAACCACTCTGCTATTGCGCCCGTCATTTGGATGGGACAATAAACTGAGATCCCATGTGCAGCACACACTTGGTGCACGGAAAAAGAACCCATGGCAACAAAAGCGTTGTCCTCTGGCAAAAAATCTGTCGAAGAAATCCACTCTGATAGGTACGCAAATAGATATGCATGCACTCAAGGCCTGACTGAGCGTGTTGAGTCATGCTGCAGGTCAGGAAGATGTGGTGTAGCGTATATGGATTTGTCTGAACACAGCGACGCCTCCTTGAGAAACTGAAAATGGAAAACGGAAACTGCCTGTGTCTATCACGTTTTTGGGTGGTTCTTTCTTTTCTCCTCTGTTCTCCGCAGCCCCCTTTTTATTTTTCCTTTGAGATGTCACACTCTATGTTATGCACTATGTATTTTTCAATTGGTCATTATAAGAATATTTTAAAAAGACGTTTTCCCTCAACGGTTGCCAGCATTCATTGGTCATTATAAGAATATTTAAAAAAGATGTTTTCCCTTAACGGCTGCCAGCGCCCACCCACTTCATGCAGGTGCTCCCTTTGTGCTGATGACCACGTTTCCCAATAGGGAGCTCACCGACGAGACACAGACGCTGGAACAAGCTGACCTGTGCAACGCTGTTATCGTGCAGCAGTTGAAATGACGGCCTTTTGGCTGGCTGGCCTGATTAGCATAACGGATGATACAGGAACGGATTGATTTCATTTGATGTGTGTGAGAAGAGGCTCGGATAGGGGTACGAGCATGCCGATTGATATGGAAACATTTTGATTTAATTTGTCTGTGTCGGAAGAGTCTCAGCTGGGGGTTCAGGTAAAGGGGAAAGCAGGGGGTTGGGGGGGGGGGGGGGGGGGGGGGTAAGGGTTGTGAGTGGAGGTATGGATGTGGCAAGAGTTTACATCTCTGCGCATTTGTTTTTTTGTGTGTATGAATGCTTACAATGTGTATTTAGTATTCTACATCTTTGGGCGTCTGTTTTCTGTGTATGGATTCTTATAATGTGTTAAAATTTAGTATTATGCATCTTTGGGCATTTGTTTTCTGTGTATGAATGCTTACAATGTGTATGTAGTATTATACATATTTGGGTGTTTGTTTTTTGTGTATGGATTCTTACAATGTGTTAAAATTTAGTATTATGCATCTTAGGGCGTTTGTTTTTGTGTATGAATGCTTACAATGTGTATTTAGTATTATACGTCTTTGTGTGTCTGTGTTTTGTGTATGAATGCTTACAATGTGTATTTAGTATTATACGTCTTTGGGCGTTTGTTTTTTGTGTATGATTGCTTACAATGTGTATTTAGTATTATACGTCTTTGGGCGTTTGTTTTTTTGTGTATGAATGCTTAGTGTGTATTTAGTATTATACGTCTTTGGGCGTTTGTTTTTTGTGTATGAATGCTTACAGTGTGTTTAGTATTATACATCTTTGGGCATTTGTGTTTTGTGTATGAATGCTTACAGTGTGTTTAGTATTATACATCTTTGGGTGTTTGTTTTTTGTGTATGAATGCTTACAGTGTGTATTTAGTATTATACATCTTTGGGCTTTTGTTTTTTGTGTATGAATGCTAACAAAGTATATTTAGTATTATACATCTTTGGGAGTTTGTTTTTTTGTGTATGAATGCTTACAGTGTGTATTTAGTATTATACATCTTTGGGTGTTTGTTTTTTGTGTATGAATGCTTACAATGTATATTTAGTATTATACATCTTTGGGCGTTTGTTTTTTGTGTATGAATGCTTACAGTGTGTATTTAGTATTATACATCTTTGGGTGTTTTTTGTGTATGAATGTTAACAATGTGTATTTAGTATTATACGTCTTTGGGTGTTTTTTGTGTATGAATGCTTACAGTGTGTATTTAGTATTATACGTCTTTGGGTGTTGTTTTGTGTATGAATGCTTACAATGTGTATTTATTATAATAATTATTATCGACATATATTTTCGTCAAAGGTGATCTCTGAGAAGCTTTGGTTTCTTTCTTTTTTTGTGTTTGATTTGTTGACATAGACATCTACATATATATGCACAGAGCCTTATCTGATTCATTTGATATCATATACACATTAAAAACCGAGATTTTTTTTTTTCTTTTCTTCATCTACAGTTCAAACCAAAAAAAATGGTGCTTTGCTTTTTTTTTTTTTTTTTAATGTCAGAATTGATTACTGCTTTTCCTGTGGAGGGGATCGATGTAGAGGGAGGGTTGTCATGGAGATGGGCGTAAAGAGATGGCAGGTGTTTGACGATGTGATTTATTGTAAAGGAAGTCCATTGTTTATGGAATACAGTTGTGATGCCACACATGGGGGAGAATCATTTTGCTCTTTGTCACGCGATCTAGAAGTAGTGTTCTTTTGTTTTTATTTTGTCAACTGATGATCTCATGGTGTGTTTTTTTGTGATTGATAAAGGAATGTCTTCGGTATGGTTTGATTATATTTTTCTGTGTTACTCTTGTAGGTATTTAAACAAATCCTTTTCTTCTCTTGTTTTTGTTTTTGTTTATTGCTGCTGTTAATTCTGTATTCAGTGTATATATATGTGTGTGTGTGTGTGTGTACTGTTTTGTGATGAAGTTGACGTCAGTTCTCACACAAGATTTGAGTGCTTTTTTTGTGTGTGTGTGGAAAAAGACAATTCTCAAAATGAAGATGAAGCTCAGGTATATTTATTGATCATGGTTATTTCGCCCAACACTTCCATCCTCTTAAATGTTGGTGGGATTGTTGGTTTATATAGTTTGGTCATGTATTGTGTATGTGTTTTGTGTGTGTATGTGGTTTCGTGTTTGATTTTGTGCATGTTTATGAGTGTCGTATGTGTGTGTATGTGTGTTATATGCGAGTCTGTGTGTGTGTGTGTGTGTTTAGATGAGTGGTGGTGTTTTTGTGTGTGTGTGTGTGTGTGAGGAGTGCTTCCACTGAAGTGTTATTTCAAGATATGTATCCATAAGAGACCCCCGAAAACGGAGTATGGCTGCCTACATGGCAGGGTATAAACAGTCAGACATGTAAAAGCCCACTCGTGTACATATGAGTGAATGTAGGAGTTGCATTGCAGCCCACAAACAAAGAAGAAGAAGAATCCATAAGAATATTATTTTGTGTTGTCTTGTTACGACTGTTAAGTTTTGTTGTATCGTCTGCCATATCGTTATTTTTGGAACCAGTGTTTGTTTTATATTTTCTTGGACTTTCCTTCCCCATTGTCTTAACTGTTCTGAGAATGAATGTATGAATTAAAGATGGTTTTCTGTTAACCAGGAGTTCCTTCTGTGTATGTGTTTATGTGCTTGTGCGTATAAAGAGTGCACGAGTATATTCTGAGTGTGAGCGGACAGTGGTTAGAGGAGAGGAGGTGTGTGTGTGTGTATGTGTGTTTGTAGCAGCTATTGATCTTGTGGTTTTCATTTTTTAACTGTTTACATTGCATTATTTGTAAAGTAACACCTTAATCATCAACTCTCTCTCACTGCTCATCAAAATATAGACAACAGAACTTCACTAGTTTTGTGGGGGGGAAAAGAAAACGAGGATGGAACAAACAAACAAACAAAAAAAAAATCATTTCTCTCCTTCTCCCAAAGAAACACGCTGAAACACCACTATTTTCAGAATACCCTTTCATCCTGGTTTCTATCGTATTCACTGTAATTCAGAGTTAATCTTGTTCAACAATAACAGAGCATGTGATACATTCAATATACATATATATATATATATATTTACACACCATACATATACCTCACAAATTGAAACATCATTCAGGCTTGCAAGAGGAAACAAACAAATACATAATATCACTGAGACATCGCAAGAGAAAAGTTTTCAGCCAAACATCCATCCACACTATCTCGCACACTATAGAGGAACAGAATAACAAAAAAACAGCTCAGAACACACAGAGAATATCCCATGCACCATATCCCAAAGCTGACACAAATATTATCAATTCTCATTCTACAAAAGGGGTGGGGGTGTAGGCAGATTGCATTTGCACAAATTTCAAACCAAAGGCCAGACAATTTACTGCTGATGATAGCTATTTCCTTCATGGATGAATCGCAGGGGGGCCTGCAGTCCACATGGAGATAATGTCAGATCGCCAGAAGGCCACACACTAGAGGAGACCCTGAACTGCTTGAGAGTCTGTTGGCTATTGGTGGTGCTCCTGGGAAAATATTACCAATAACAAACATGATAAATAAACAGTAAATGAATAAGTAAACCAACGGCAGGGTTGACATATGAAATATTTTGCAAAAAAGAAAAAAAGATCTAGCTACTTGCAAAATATCATAGTTTGAAAAAAAAAAAAAAAAAAAAAGCAAAAGAAAATATTTGCTTTGGTTCTTGTTTATTCTAGAAATGTAATAAAGGTCTTTACATGAAATGAAGGCATACCATACAAGGAAAAATTAAGACGTCTTCAGCGACTTTATCACATGACCCAGAAAACCGTGCATAATTTTAACTTGTTTTCCAGACAAACCAAACATCCAAATACGATAAAACATAAACATCCGAGAACACAGCAAATGACCTTTGCTTGTGCATGCTCATGGTTTAACACTCCAAGGCTGTTATGAATCCCGTTACCCAAATAAGATATCCTGACGAGCTTAACAGATAAATAAATAAATGAATAAAAGCTTAAAAATCCCACTGCCCTTTCACCGTCATCAGGAGCAGTGAATTCATATCCACTCTGTCTAGCATTGCTCTGCATAAGGCGGTGGGGCCCAATGATCACCTTCTGCCGTTTTAACCTTCCCAAACCAAAATCAGGTACCCATTCACACTTGCGTGAATTGAGGGAAATCTGGGACAAAGAGCCTTTCCCCACGGATACTGCACCAACTGAAAATCGGCGGCTCGAACCCCAATCACAGGTGAACATGGTCTAACGGCTAATTCTGCTACAGCATCTCCTTTGAGCTAAAAATCCGTATGTTGTAAGACCTGAAAATAAGCACACTACACAAACACGCACACCTGTTTTCCCTTCATCAATTTCCCTCGGGTCAACAGACAACTGTTTAGAGTCACCAACAAACTCTGTAAACACAAAAAACATCAAAGTTTTGCAGAAACAAAATGCAAACAATGCTTAACTTTCTTTGCGTTTCTTGGGGTTTTTTTTTGACAACTCTGTGTGTGTGTGTGTGAGTGAGTGCATGCATGTGCACGCATATACACACAAGTTTGTGAGTGCCTCCGAGGGTATGTCTGTGCATCTGTCATATGCACACACGTACCCTCAATTCTGCAGGCACTGAATAAAAAAAATAATTTGTATTTTTCTCCCATTCTCAATCAACAGAAGAGGAATCTTTATATTTCATACTCTGTTCTCTTTTTCCACTCAATTCCTTCGATACAATCCTAGATCACAGAGCAAAATCACACACACACACACACACACACACACAGAGTTCCTAATCCAATCACCAGGCAAGCACTTCAGCAGTGAGAGCAGAACCCACCCCGTACTGGCCAGTTCAATCACATTGCACTAACGTCAACACCAAAACCAACACATCTTGAACCACTCTGCTGAATGGATCACGCTCAGAGAGAGAGAGAGAGAGAAAAAAAAGAGAAACAAAAACTTTCAGCAGCAAAAAGTAACAACATCCAAAGAGAAACAATGTACGACAATAGAAAAAAAAAAACAAAGATAGAAATCCGTTTCCAACAATTACAGACAAATAATTTCCAATTGCGATTACTAAAGATGTTTTGAACAGATGTCCAACACCCAGCACACAGAGGAACGGACGAAAAAGAATGAAATTCACTCACCCTTAACAAAACAAACAACAACGAAAGCATTTAAGTAGAGTCAGCTTTGGTACAGAGACAAAAAACAACACACACCCCCCCCCCCCTACCCCCCGAAAAAACAACAACAATGTATGCTTTTTCTTGTACCATTTATATGAATATTTTCTATTCCATTATTATAATCGTTCTCTCATTTTTAAGAAAAAAAAAAAAAAAAAAATTGGCTGCTTACAAAGATATGTTGCATGACATGGCCAGGGGTGAAGGGGGAGGAGGGGGGGGGGTAAATGGGAGATAATCTTCATTTTGCTTCTGTAGAATATACATATATATGTGTGTGTGTGTGTGTGTGTGTGTGTGTGTTTTAATGCTGATATATTAAAACAAAACAAAAATGTTTAAAACGACAAAAAAGGAAAAATATTATTTATTTTGAATATTTTTTCATAAAAAAGTGACTTGTATACTGACAATGCAGTGTCCCTGCTCAAGAACAAATACTGTGGACATTTGTGAGATATTTTGATATGAAAAACAACAATTACTCCATTCTGAACCGCACCACCTTATTTTGTAAATAAACCATAGGAAGTCTGGTAAAAAGTAACAGAACCTAAGCTCAAACAGTTTTGATTTCTTTTTAACAATGTGTTTCAAGTATATACTACTTGGGTGATTCTGCATTTTAACTGATAAAGAAAATATCTTCTAGTGATTTCACAAAGGAAATATATTCATTGAAATGTACTGATTTTTCAAAGGAAATATCTTCAATTAGACTTACTGATATTACATAGAAATTTAAACTTGTTGATTTTGAAAATATCTTCATATAACTTACTGATCTTACACAGAAATTTAAACTTGTTGATTTTATAATGGAAATATCTTCATTTAACTCTTTCCGGACGAAGGAATGCTCACGCATTCCTACACAAAACGTATTCGGTTTCGGACGAAGGAATGGAATAGCATTCTTCGAAAGTAAAATTCCATCATGCGCTGTACACGTGATTTTGTGATTAGCCAAGCAGAGTGCGCTATTCTGGGTCACTCCACAATCGAATGGTATGATTGGTCAGCCTGGGATGTGTGGCCCGTCTCGCACACACGCTGACAAAATCACTGACCGGTCGTCTGCTCGCGTGCCAGCCTGTTAGCAAAGCGGGCTCTTCTCGGAATGTTGTGAAGAGAAAAAGGCAGTGACGGCAATGTTTTAGGGTTGCCGAAGTACTTGAAATGCTACAAACTGAAGGGTCCGACATTGAAGAGGTGGATGATGACGAAAAAGCGAATTTAATGCAGAAAGCGAGCATGGGTATGGTGATTCGGGGTGAAAAATTGGCAGTATTTTCTACATATGGCAAAATTGTAAAAATAAGATGAGAAATTTGATTTTTTTTATATGTAATAGCTCAACACGTAATAAACCAGTTCTGAAAGTTTCATTTTCTTACACAGTATTTTGTATTTTTTGTAATTTTGTTCCAAACCCTTACAAATGGGCCGTCTGTGGGGAAAAGCAAGGGAGAAAACTTGTCGTCCTGAGTGAGTTAAACGTTTTGACATCACAAACCATGAAACCTGCCGCTCTCTTGGAAATGAGGTAACAAATGTTATCGTTGTAATTTGTTGTTGTTTCTTAAAATCAAACTTTCTTATACATCTATATTATCCTAACTTAAACATCTACCTCTTTCGCATGATTATCATTCTATCATCAATCATGCAGCAGTGAAAACATTTTGGTTGTTTTTAGCAAGGACGTGCCCCGAAGAACCGAGGGAAATCCTAATACTGAGATTTACCATAGACACTTAAAGACATACAGGCAAGTGAACCAGAGCGACAATTAATGTACTTCTAGACCCAACTTGCTAGCAATCACCAAAAATAATAAATAATAATAATAATGATGATATTTATGTAGCGCTGAATCTTGTGCAGAGACAAATCAAAGCGCTTTCACACCAGTCATTCACACGCATGCATAACTCTAAAACTGGAGAAACTGAAGACAAGGACGAGGCAGGGAAGGGAGGCTATTTTGGGAAGAGGTGGGTTTTATGGCCAGACTTGAAAGAGCTGAGTGCGGAGGCCTGATGAAGTGAAAGAGGAAGTTCATTCCAATAGTAAGGTCCCGAGACAGAGAAAGAACGGCGGCCAACAGCGGAGTGTTTGAATCTGGGTATACATAAACAGAGTGGATCCGAAGCCGATTGTAGAGAGCGAGATGGAGTGTAATGGTGAAGGCAGCCACAAAGATAGGAAAGGGCAGAACTGTGAATACATTTATTAAATAGAGTGCTGATCTTGTACTGTATTCTGTGTGAGACGGGGAGCCAATGGAGATGTTGCAAAAGAGGAGTGATGTCCTCAGAACTTTTCTTTCGGAGGACGAGTCGGGCAGCAGCAGAGTTTTGTACGTGCTGAACCAAAGCATCTTAACACCGACATACAACCACAACAAAAACTGACCGAAGATGCGAGCATCAAGGAATGAAAGACAGAGATTCAACCCTAACTGATGTAACAAGCTGAAAACTGACAATAATATTTCTTGATTTCTCGTCATTTAATTCATGTACTCAAACTGCAGGCAGAAAGTTATCAGAACTATATGTGGCACTTCACTGCAGCAAAAAATTATCCCTGTGGGAAGCAGCCTGAATTATAAACAGAGAAATCTGTTGTGACAAAACAGAAATACAATACAATATGGCTGGCCTGAACAGTCACACTCAATGCTGTGTCAATCGCCCAGAGTGTAACTCCACAGTTTCGCAAGACTGACATATGCTAATCAATATCACAAAATTTGCAACTTTTTTTTCTGCAACTAGAAGTAACAGAGACAAGGACTTCTGACACACAACCGACAGTATCAGTATCACTATCAGTAGCTCAAGGAGGCGTCACTGCGTTCGGTCAAATCCATATACGCTACACCACATCTGCCAAGCAGATGCCTGACCAGCAGCGTAACCCAACGAGCTTAGTCAGGCCTTGAGAAAAAATAAAATAAAATAAAATAAAATTAAATTAAAAAGTAAAAATACCAACAACCGACAGACCTGGCATTCTTCTTTGGGGAAGAGGAGAAGAAGAAGACGACGAAAATAATCTTACACTGATCTTTTTCAAGCATACCTCTGACGTGACATGCAGACGTGGATGATATACGATACCCTCCCTCATTTTCCACACACCAAATCAACTCTCAAACCTCTTTCTCAAATACCTGAGTGAAACAAGAAACAGTCCAGGCATGGAAAACAAAACAAAATGAAAAAAAAAAAACCACCCCAAAAACACAACACACCCCACCCAAGCCCATCCCTAATAAAAAAGAACTAAAGTATTAAACAAAATTAAAGCAAAGACGCCACGAAACAAACACTGAATTTCATCACTACCAGCACCAAACCATGCCCTTCTTAAATCATTCTGTGTAAAAAAATTAAATAAATAAAAATTAAAAAAGAATTAACCCCCCGTCACCGTCACCGACACCGATCCCACAGAGTCCAAATCCTTTGGGGCGCCTTCGAAGCTTTGTCAACCACCTTTCTCCAGTCCTCGCGTCTCTCGGCCGCTCTCAGGGTGTCTCTCAGCTCCATGCCTGTCCACTCTCGAATGTTGTCCTCCCATCTCTTCCTTTGTCTGCCTCTTCTTCTTCCTCCCCTCACTGTGCCTTGTAAGATTGTTTTCGTTGTCTGGCAAGTGTTTGAAGGTCAGTATAGGGCCCGATTTCATTGCGGATGCGTCTCTTGACTTCTTCATTCGTGATGTGGTCTTTGTATGAGATGCCTAAGAGTCTTCGGAAGCACCTCATTTCTACAGCTCTTATTCTTCTTTCTAAGTCCGCTGTGAGGGTCCAAAAAACTACAACAACAACAAAAGAAAGAAAAAGCTAAATGTCTTTCAAACATTCATCCTCAGCACAGCTCAAATGACTCCATGACTCACCTGGACTCATCTCTTAATAACTTTCAAACCTTAAAAAACAATTTTTTTTTTTTTTTAAACCAAAACAAAGAAAAAAATCCTGAGTTAAAATCACACAATGAAAAACACACAAAACAAGCATGCAAGCCAAATGAACAAATTTAATTCAAATAACAAACTGAATTCCATCACCAACCAACCCCCACCCCAAAACTATGCTCTTTTTATGGGAAAAACCATGCATTCAATTCCGCCACCATTTCCCCCACCCACACCTCAAACTACACTATTTTTTTTATGGAAAGTCCAATAATCCCACCCCCATTTTTTCTCTTTTTTTTTTTTTCCCTTTCTTTTCTTTTGTTTTTTTCTCTTCACATGTGCAAAGACCTCACCACAGGCTGAACGACACAGCACACAACGTGAATGATAATCACCACAAAACACTACATGTTTTTTTTTTGTACAACAACAAAACAAAAAGCACCAAAACTATGAAAGGATGCAAGAACTACACAACACCACAGCGTTCCCAGAGCTGTGACCAAACTAAATTTCATACTTTTTTTTTTTTTTTTAATCCAGATTGAACATTTCCCATTCCTAACACACAGCCAAACAGAACCAAAAATTTCTCTGCTACACCACTGATGAATGGGACTGGCCGATATCCTGGTATCAGAGCTAAATTTTCATCACTCTTTGTTCATTTGCTTTTTAAACGCATTAAGCTCATTGTTGAAAGGTACTGGTCAAGGTTGTTTTTGTTTTTTTTCATAAAAATTCCAAGACTTTTTCGGTTCCTGAAGCACAAAGCATACATTTTCCAAGACTTTTCCAGCCCTGGAAATGGTTCTTTCATTTTTTTTTTTTTTTTTTTTTTTTTACAAGACTTTTCCAGCCCTGATAATAGTTCTGCCATTTTCCCCCAAGACTTTTCCAGCCCATAAAATGGTTCTCTCATTTTACCAAAACTTTTCCAGACTTCGATGGCTGTTGAAACCCTACACCCAACCCTGTTCAATGAAACTGTACAAAACAAAACCATCACCGTAACAACATTAAAGCATCGTGCATGAATGTCGTTTCACTTCAAGAGTGCTTGATTAAAATTTGAGTGGTGGATGTTTGTGTCACTTTTTCTTGGTGACAAGGATGAGATCTTAGAGAAGACAAGGCCCACATCTAGATCTGATAAAACAAAGCAGGGAAAATGCTTTTTTTTTTTTTTTCGCTTGCCCTAATTTCAACGTTTTATTTCATCAAGATACCAGCTGCATATCCATTCTTCATCCATTCTAACACTATACAAAGAATTTTTTTTAAATCCAGTTATACCATAACCGCATACTTTTTTTTTCTCCATGTCCTGCATTCATCATTATCTTCGATTTCCTTCTTTCCATATTTATCAATACACCTGTCATAGTCCTGAATATCAGGTCTGCATGTGCATTCCAGTTTTCAGTTTTCACTCAGTTATACTTCATCCTATTCTGTTGCACAAATGAAAAGGCTTCAATCCTTGAACTGATTCCAGTCTGCAACACCCTTCACATGCATACAGATATACAGAGAAGACACACAAAATCCACTTCACACAAACACACACAAGCACACACACACACTGTATGTGCATACACAGATCCTCAAGACGAGAACATAGCTATGACTCAGAACTGTGTGTGTTTTTTTTTACATCAGAGAACACAATGTTATAATACAAACAATACAATAAAAAAAACAACAACTAATAACAATAACAAAAAAGGCAGTGACAGGCTGGGTGAAGTAAGTATGTTGAAGAAACTTTTAGCCATTGGGAAACTGCTTTTTTTTGGCTTTTTTTGTTGTTGTTGTTTGTTTGTTTTGGCCTCCGTCAAACACAGAAGGCAAATCTTTTCCATTACTACCATCTCCTTCTTTATGCCGTCACAAAATTCAAATTACAGCTTGGCTTTCACCAGAACAGAATATAATGAAACATGACTGTAAGCAAGTGAGAACCTTGAATGGTCTCCAACGCATTTCATTCTTATCACGGTTTTGTTGCATCAGATGCATCATCAGAGTCCCAACACTCATCTAATCTATGTCTCTCTCCTTCGCAAAACATGAGGCATACACACATTTATGCCATATAATCACACATACACACACTCACATATACAGATTTACAACATATAATCACACACACACACACACACACACACACACACACAGCATCATGAGCTCAACCTGACCCATTATGGTTTCTCGAGACACCCACATCTGCTCTCTCACACACACACACACACACACACACACACACACACACACAGCATCACGAGCTCAACCTGACCCATTATGGTTTCTCGAGACACCCACATCTGCTCTCTCTCTCTCTCTCACACACACACACACACACAGCATCATGAGCTCAACCTGACCCATTATGGTTTCTCGAGACACCCACATCTGCTCTCTCTCTCTCTCTCTCACACACACACACACACACAGCATCACGAGCTCAACCTAACCCATTATGGTTTCTCGAGACACCCACATCTGCTCTCTCTCTCTCTCTCTCTCTCACACACACACACAGAGCATCACGAGCTCAACCTGACTCATTATGGTTTCTCGAGACACCCACATCTGCTCTCTCTCTCTCTCTCACACACACACACACACACACACACAGAGCATCATTAGCTAAACCTGACCCATTATGGTTTCTCGAGACACCCACATCTGCTCTCTCTCTCTCTCTCACACACTCACACACAGCATCACGAGCTCAACCTGACCCATTATGGTTTCTTGAGACACCCACATCTGCTCTCTCTCTCTCTTTCTCTCTCACACACACACACACACACACACAGAGCATCACGAGCTCAACCTGACTCATTATGGTTTCTCGAGACACCCACATCTGCTCTCTCTCTCTCTCTCTCTCACACACACACACACACACAGAGCATCATTAGCTCAACCTGACCCATTATGGTTTCTTGAGATGCCCACATCTGTTCACACACACACACACTCACACTCATACACGCACATACCAAACAACACGTTGCCATAATAATCATAAGAGGTTCAGCACAACGTGTCAAACTGAGCTCACAAGCACACTGAACACAACACACACACACACACACAGACCAAACATCAACACATTGCCATGATTACCATAACACATACAAAAGAACAGTACGGCATGTCAAACTGTAAGTCACAGGGTTTGTACACGTTTCTAATCACAAAATCTAAAACTTTTTTTTTTTTTTTTTCACAGAAAACTCCAACAGCCCCGCAAGTATTACAAATTTGTTTCAGGAATCTGGACAAAAATCCACTAAGTGCTGACTTACGTCCCTGGAATAAATCACCCGCTAAACAGATGAGAATCACGATTTCAGTTGGAAACATGTTTTCCATGTTCTTTAAAAAATATTCTAAAATCATTATTTTATTACCAAATTTGATCTGAATTCTTCTTCTTCTTCTGCGTTCGTGGGCTGCAACTCCCATGTTCACTCGTATGCACACGAGTGGGCTTTTACGTGTATGACCGTTTTTACCCCGCCATGTAGGCAGCCATACTCCGCTTTTGTGGGTGTGCATGCTGGGTATTTACTTGTTTCCATAACCCACCGAACGCTGACATGGATTACAGGATCTTTAACGTGCGCATTTGATCTTTTGCTTGCGTGTACACACGAAGGGGGTTCAGGCACTGGCAGGTCTGCACACATGTTGACCTGGGAGATCGGAAAAATCTCCACCCTTGACCCACCAGGCGCCATCACCGAGATTCGAACCCGGGACCCTCAGATTGAAAGTCCAGCGCTTTAACCATTCGGCTATTGCGCCCGTCAGATCTGAATTCAAAAAGAACATTTCGCTCCTGTGCTTTTTATAATCACTGACAGTCTGAATGCCTTTCTTCCAGTTTTAAAGAGTCAACATTTAAAAACTGATATACTCCAGCTGCTTCTTCTTCTTCTTTTTTTTTTTTTTTTTATTTTTTATTTTTTATATACAAGATTTTCTTATGGCTTAAAAAAAAGGTACGTCACTTAAAAACAGAAACTGTTCAATCTTACCTAAAAAAACAATGAACTTTTAAAACTTGAATGCCCCCCTGGAGGAGGTACTGCTGTGTGTTCTTTTTATCTAGCACTGAGCGACAGCAGAGAGAGAAAGAAAGAAGTCGAGCGGGGGTCCCACAGAAAACTCCAACTAACCAGCCACAGCCAGTGTCTTCAACTAGGCTTAAAAACACTCTCTCTCTCTATCACATCAGTGAAGTAAAAATCCTTTAAACCGCTGCACCAACCAGCCAGTGGTACGAGCCTGAAAAGTATCTGGGGTCCTGAACCAGGCTCTTCTTCGTCTTCTGCGTACGTGGGCTTCAACTCCCATGTTCACTCGTATGCATGCGAGTGGGCTTTTTACGTGTATGACCGTTTTTACCCCGCCATGTAGGCAGCCATACTCTGCTTTCAGGGGTGTGCATGCTGGGTATGTTCTTGTTTCCATAACCCACCGAACACGGACATGGATTACAGGATCTTTAACGTGCGCTCACACCAGTGAGCGCAAACCGTTAACCGCTGCACCGACCTGCCAGGGGGAGTGGCCCGGAGTATCTGGTGTCCCTCTCACACATTAAACGGTTAACCGCTGCACCGACCTGCCAGGGTGAGTGGCCCGGAGTATCTGGTGTCCCCAAACTGGGATTTGAACCGACAATCTCTCACACATTAAACCGTTAACCGCTGCACCAGCCAGCCAGGGCCAGTGAGCCACAGTTTCTGGTGTAGCTACCTGGAGTTCGAACCCGCTCTTTCTGACACTGGCGCGTAAAAAATAAACCTTTCCCACCACTGCACCGACCACCCGGTGCCTGAAAGTTAATGGTGCACTCATCCTGCCCTGGAACCCTCTCTCTCTCACATTAAAACCTTAAAACCACTACGCTGTCCCTTACCCCCCATGTACATTCTTCACTCTAACAGAACACTTAAAAGTCTGCTCATGTTCCCGAAAAAAAAAAAGAAAGAAAAAAAACGTTAACCGCTGCACCGACCTGCCAGGGGGAGTGGCCCGGAGTATCTGGTGTCCCCAAACTGGGATTTGAACCGACAATCTCTCACACATTAAACCGTTAACCGCTGCACCGACCTGCCAGGGGGAGTGGCCCAGAGTATCTGGTGTCCCCAAACTGGGATTTGAACCGACAATCTCTCACACATTAAACCGTTAACCGCTGCACCAGCCAGCCAGGGTGAGTGGCCCGGAGTATCTGGTGTCCCCCAACTGGGTATATTTGAACCGACAATCTCTCACACATTAAACCGTTAACCGCTGCACCAGCCAGCCAGCCAGAGCCGGTGAGCCACAGTATCTGGTGTAGCTACCTGGAGTTCGAACCCTGCTCTTTCTGACACTGGCGTGTAAAAAATAAACCTTTCCCACCACTGCACCAACCACCCGGTGCCTGAAAGTTAATGGTGCACTCATCCTTCGCTGGAACCCTCTCTCTCTCTCACATTAAAACCTTAAAACCCACTGTGCTGTCCCTTACCCCCCATGTACATTCTTCACTCTAACAGAACACTTAAAAGTCTGCTCATGTTCCCGAAAAAAAAAAGAAAAGAAAAAAACCGTTAACCGCTGCACCGACCTGCCAGGGTGAGTGGCCCGGAGTATCTGGTGTCCCCAAACTGGGATTTGAACCGACAATCTCTCACACATTAAACCATTAACCGCTGCACCGACCTGCCAGGGGGAGTGGCCCGGAGTATCTGGTGTCCCCCAAACTGGGATTTGAACCGACAATCTCTCACACATTAAACGGTTAACCGCTGCACCGACCTGCCAGGGGGAGTGGCCCGGAGTATCTGGTGTCCCCAAACTGGGATTTGAACCGACAATCTCTCACACATTAAACCGTTAACCGCTGCACCGACCTGCCAGGGGGAGTGGCCCGGAGTATCTGGTGTCCCCCAAACTGGGATTTGAACCGACAATCTCTCACACATTAAACCGTTAACCGCTGCACCAGCCAACCAGGGTGAGTGGCCTGGAGTATCTGGTGTCCCCCAAACTGGGATTTGAACCGACAATCTCTCACACATTAAACCGTTAACCGCTGCACCGACCTGCCAGGGTGAGTGGCCCGGAGTATCTGGTGTCCCCCAAACTGGGATTTGAACCGACAATCTCTCACACATTAAACCGTTAACCGCTGCACCGACCTGCCAGGGGGAGTGCCCCGGAGTATCTGGTGTCCCCAAACTGGGATTTGAACCGACAATCTCTCACACATTAAACGGTTAACCGCTGCACCGACCTGCCAGGGTGAGTGGCCCGGAGTATCTGGTGTCCCCCAAACTGGGATTTGAACCGACAATCTCTCACACATTAAACCGTTAACCGCTGCACCAGCCAGCCAGAGCCGGTGAGCCACAGTATCTGGTGTAGCTACCTGGAGTTCGAACCCTGCTCTTTCTGACACTGGCACGTAAAAAATAAACCTTTCCCACCACTGCACCAACCACCCGGTGCCTGAAAGTTAATGGTGCACTCATCCTTCGCTGGAACCCTCTCTCTCTCTCACATTAAAACCTTAAAACCCACTGTGCTGTCCCTTACCCCCCATGTACATTCTTCACTCTAACAGAACGCTTAAAAAAGTCTGTACATGCTCCCGAAAAAAAAAAGAAAAAAAAATCCTAAAAAAATAATGTATAGTCCTGCGCAAAATCCCGTACACTCCCTGCCCATTCCCTGCTGAAAAAAATGTATTTCTTAATTGTCAAACACCAACATGCGTCCTGGAAAACATACAAACATTCACATCCCCACTCTTTTCTTGTCAAAAAAAAAAAAAAAAAAAAGTCAATTTTTCTGTCATCGTCACACACCAACACATGTCACAAAAAAACATGTAAACGTTCACAGGTCTACCCATTCCCCCCCCCCCCCGGTCTAACTTTTTTTTTTCTTTCCTGTTTTATCATCCTCCAACCAACATACTACTTCTACTTCTCCAAACCACCCCCCAAAAAACCCCACACCCAAACAACAACACAGTGACATTATTAAAAAAAAAAAAAAATAAAAAAAAAAGACTGTTTTCCAAACTCAACAACATCACAATCCTTGCTGACTCCGAACGGTAGAATGGGAGATCACTCTGGTCCAAAGGTCATCTGGCCTGGTCCCCCTTTCTTCATGTAGCGACGGTAGCTTTTGTAGCGGGCGCTCTCTGCTAGCTTGATCTTCATCTCCTCATCCTTCTTCTCCTTCCACGCCTGAGAGACACACACAGTGCTTTTTGTTGGCTTTTTTTCTCTCTCTCTCTCCTTTTTTTCTTCTATTTTTTTTTCAGTGTGTTGTTTGTGTAGTACATGTGTGTGTGTGTGTGTGTGTGTGTGTGTGAGTATGTAGGTAGTGAGTGGGTGGATGTGTGTCTTTGTGTCTGCGTGTGTTTGTGTGTGTGTCTGTGTGGGTGGCTGCCTGCGTGCGTGCGTGATCCCCGTCTCTGTGTGTGTGTGTGTGTGTGTGTGTGTGTGTGTGTCTTTGTATGTGTGTAGTGATTGTGTGTGTATGTGTATAGTGAGAGTGTGTGTGTGTGTCTGCGTGTGTATAATGATATGTCCAAAACAACTCACCACAAATTTGTCCTTTTTCCACAATTCTAATGACAAATATTCCTCCTTTTCGTGATCTTCGACAGCCTGAAAAAAAAAAAAAAAAAAAAAAAAATCATACAAATATTGTTTCAAAGAGATCATACGCATATAAACGCAAAGACACATGCACACACACACACACACACACACAAAAGAACTTTTTGAAATCACTGTAGCAAACAGACGATCAAATCAATTACCAACCAACACAAGAGCTGTATCTGGGTGCTATGTTGACCACACACACACACACACACACACACACACACACACACTCCAACAAGCACAACACACTCCCCTGCCGCCACTACTCACGTCCCACTGTGACGAGTTCAACTTGAGGTACTTCCGGATGAGGTACAGCTGCTCCTCCTCCCCGTAGTCCTGACCTCGGATGCTGAAGAGCCACACCCAGCGGCCCCACCAGTACATGTAGTGAACCAGGTAGTACGGCAACAAGAACAGCTGCACCCATAACACGTCCGTGTACTTCGGACGACTGTACCCTCCTCTGCCGAACAAGGGGGGGGAGGGGGGAAATGTTGATAAATAAATCAAATGTAAAAAATAAAATCTAGATAACAGATAAATACTGAATTTTTCCTATTTTTATGCCTAATTTGGGGTCAACTGACAAAGTATTTGCAGAGAAAATGGCAATGTTAAAGTTTACCACGGACACACAGACCACACACACAGACAACCGAACACCGGGTTAAAACATACTCACTTTGTTTACACAAGTGAGTCAAAAAATGAATATCCTGTGATACGTCTGTATATTTCAAGCTGATTATACCCTCCTCTGCAAGAGGGAAAATATCGATGTTGATAAAAAAACAAAAACAAATATAAATACGATCAAGTTCCATCTACACTGGCATGACTCAGCACTAATCTTTCTTTTCTCACAATACAACAGAATAAATCAAATATCAGAGTGAAACACTTTACTCTGTGCTACATAAATGAAGGTGTGTTCACACACCCACACAGACACACACAAAACATAACAAATAAAAAAAAAAAAGAAACAAAAATACTTTCACTGACCTGATGTCCATTTTTTCCTCAATGATTTTTCGTATCAACGCTTCCTCTTCTTGTTTCAGCTCTTCCTGTAAAACATGACAAATATCAAATAAATCACTGGATGTTTATGCAGCAGTTAAACATAGTGTTCAAAGTGCAAATACACACACTGGTACCAGAACAGACACAAAAATGTAGTTCTCACACAAACATCCATGCACTAAAATTATTAAGTGATGTCTTATGTACTGTGGTGTGTGTCCATCGAGATCGATGATGACCATCGTTGTCATCCAGCTGGGGGATGGGGTGAGGGTGGTGGTGGGGGGGATGCTCATGAATCTATCTGTGAATGCGCAGATGGCTGAATAGTCCAATCTGCGCACGAAATGTTCGCTGACAGTTGGAGCAGACAAAGACAGGGATGTCATTGTCAAGGGAGCTTGTTTGCCACCTTAGGCGGGACCTAGCAAGCCCAGTGATTTGTCTCTGCGCAAGATTCAGCGCTATATAAATACCATTATTATTATCATTATTATTAATGACCCACTGTGGCACTGTGGATCCATGTGAACAACATTCCAATGTAGGTCTCCACTCTGACGTCAGGCTCTCACGCAGTGAGGGCTGCGGCCTTGAGAAGTTTGACCAGTCACAAAACACTCTACATCAAGGTCAAACTCCTTGCCAATTTCATTCGCCAGTCTTCACATGCATTGATAATCAACAGACATAGCTAGGAACAAGTGTTTGTTACTGATAAAGCACACAACTCATTAACAATAATGATGATAATGTAAATTAATACAGCGCCTATTCTCGGAGTCTAAACAAGGCTCTAGGCGCTTTACAAAAATCGGTGAATACACACATGCACACGCACACATGTATACACACACACACACACACACACACACATGCACACACACAAACAGGGATGAGAAACACACTATAAAAACAACTGAGTAGTGTGGTGATGTTCTACATCAGCCTAAACAGCAGTGGGTTTTCAAGGATGACTCGAGTCCCTCCTCTGCAAAGTGAGTCGGCTCCATACAGTCAGGCCAAGAGATGTGAAAGAACACTGACCGGTTACCGAGGTCAAGGTCAAAATTGGATACCAATTTCAAGGCCAGTCGTCACATAAATTAATCATCATCACTGCTCTCCCATTAGTCTCTCCCAACTACCATGGCTTCAGACCAACAGAGATCCAGAACTCGACGATCTGTCCTCCTCTCTCGCCTCCCTCTGCACAAGTCACACAGTCACCCTGCAGTGGATTCCCTCCCACGGCAACGTGCTTGGCAACCAGACTGCTGACTCCCTGGCAAAGGAAGGCACTACAAAAGAGCAGACGGACAGGTCTACCAACTACTCTGAACCCAGGACCATCATCAAGGCCAAGCTGCAGAACAAGTGGAAGCAACAGCATCCATGCCACAACAGAGCAGACCTGTACTCGTTGAGAGTAGGTAGCCATTTTTGTATCTGTATTTCTTTTTATCACAACAGATTTCTCTGTGTGAAATTCGGGCTGCTCTCACCAGGGACAGCGTGTCGCTACACTACAGCGCCACCCTTTTTTTTTCGTATTTTTTCCTGCATGCAGTTTTATTTGTTTTTCCTATCGATGTGTTTTTTTCTACAGAATTTTGCCAGGAACAACTCTTTTGTTGCCGTGGGTTCTTTTATGTGCACTAAGTGCATGCTGCACATGGGACCTCGGTTTATCGTCTCATCCAAATGACTAAGGACTAATTTTCAGGCTCAGGACAGGCCACAACCACCTGAAACACCACCTATACACGAAACTCCATACAGGCGACACAGAGCAGTGCCCCTGCAGAACAGGCAGCCAGACAACAGAACATCTGCTGCAGTCCTGCCCGCTCCACCAAGCGCTCCGAGAGAAAACCTGGCCCGACCCAATCCCAGCGGCCCGGAAGCTCTATGGAGGACTGGAGGACCTGAGACGTACTGCTGCCTTTGTCGAAGAGAAATGACGAATGAGACAACAACAAAGCTGCTCAGAATCAGTCTACCTAGTCAGTTTCAGCTTCAGTTTCTCGACGGGCACAACAGCCGAGTGGTTAAAGCGTTGGACTGTCAATCTGAGGGTCCCGGGTTCGAATCTCGGTGACGGCGCCTGGTGGGTAAAGGGTGGAGATTTTTACGATCTCCCAGGTCAACATACGTGCAGACCTGCTAGTGCCTGAACCCCCTTCGTGTGTATACGCAAGCAGAAGATCAAATACGCACGTTAAAGAACCTGTAATCCATGTCAGCGTTCGGTGGGTTATGGAAACAAGAACATACCCAGCATGCACACCCCTGAAAACGGAGTATGGCTGCCTACATGGCGGGGTAAAAACGGTCATACACATAAAAGCCCACCCGTGTGCATACGAGTGAACGCAGAAGAAGAAGAAGAAGCTTCAGTTTCTCAAGGAGGCGTCACTGGGATCGGACAAATCCATAAACGCTACACCAAATCTGCCAGGCAGATGCCTGACAGCAGCATAGCCCAACGCATGCTTACATATTTGTGAACCTGTCAGAGTGGGTTTCTCATTCAGAATTTTGCCAGAGGAAAACACTCTCATCGCCATGGGTTCTTTTTCAGTGCGCCAAGTGCGTGCTGCACATGGGGACCTCCATTTATCGTCTCGTCTGAAAGACTTGATGCTCAGTTTGATTTTCCAGTCGAGAAAGCGTGAGGGCAGGATTCGAACCCAGACTCTTACTGCTGGCAGGTGAGCGTCTTCACCATTCTGCCATCTTTCTCCTTTCAAGTCTGGGCACAAATGTTAGTCAGACACACACTGCGCTCAAAGACAATACAATTACAACAAAAAAATAAAACAAAAAACAACATACAGAGAAATCTATCGTGAGAACACGGAATACAAGACAATACAAGACTACTTCTTTGTTCGTGGGCTACAATTCCCATGTTCACTAGTATGTACACGAGTGGGGTTTTTACATGTCTGACCATTTTTACCATGTCATGTAGGCAGCCATACTCTGTTTTTGGGGGTGTGCATGCTGGGTATGTTCTTGTTTCCATAACCCACCCAACGCTGACATAGATTACAGTATCTTTAACGTGCGTATTTGACCTTCTGCTTAACTATACGCACGAAGGGGACTCAGGCACAAGCAGGTCTGCACACACGTTGACCCAGGAGATGGGAAAAATCTCCACCCTTTACCCACCAGGCGCTGTTACCGAGATTCGAACCCAGGACCCTCAGATTGAAAGTCCCAACGCTTAAACCACTGGGCTACAGTGCCCATCCAATCCAACAGAACGCAGTACCTTAGTCATGGAGCGTTTCTTTTTCTTGTTGTTGTTGACCAGTCCTTCGTTCTTGGCGATGTCCATGGCTCTGGAGCGGTACTTGGGCTCCTTGCAGAGGTAGCTGATGGCTGTGTTGTAGTTGTTCAGAGCCCCCAGGTACTGTCACACGCAACAAACCATAATCATCATCATCATAATAATAATAATAATAATGGTTTTATATAGCACACTATCCAGAAATCTACTCTAGGTGCTTTACAAAAACGCTTTTGTTAACATAATACATCATATCTATGTTACATACACACACCAAAATGTGACTACACACACACACACACGCTGCATACATACATTTTAACATACATGTGTATCTAACAGCTACCCTAACACATAGGCAGGCACAAACTTACATAAACACACGCACACACAATACACATTCATATACATGCATGTACACATACATATGTATACACACATAGTCAAGCACAGCTAACGCAAAGGAAGTGGACCTGCCACAATTGAACTTATTGCTGAGGGAAAAGGTGAGTTTTGAGACGAGATTTAAAAGATGTGAGGGAATCAGAATGACGGAGGTTATCAGGGAGATTGTTCCACGTCTTTGGCGACTGAAAAGGCGTTCAATGGCATTCATTTCTCTAAGCCTAATGTGGAGTGTTGGCCCAGTGTTAACTCGTCCACCTAGGAAACGAGAGAATCTGAGCGCACTGGTTCGAACCTCACAGTCACCGGTATTTTCTCCCCTTCCACAAGACCTTGAGTGGTTGTCTGGACGCTAGTCATTCTGATGAGATGATAAACCGAGTTCCCATGTGCAGCATGCATTTAGCGCAAGTAAAATAACCCACGGCAAAAACAGGGTTGTCCTTGGCAAATTTCTGTAGAAAAAAATCCACTTTGATAGGAAAACATAAACCTGCTGGCAAGAAAAAAAAAAAAGAGTGGTGCTCTCAGTATAGCGATGTGCTCTCCCTGGAGAGAGCAGCCCGAATTTCATACAGAGAATCTGTTGTGAAAAAACGAGTAATACAATACAATAAGTAAGGTTAGACTCAATGCACTGGCAATCGCCCCTCCACATGCAGCCACGCCCCGAAAATGACTACATACAACCGGCAAGACGGCTCGTCTTTTCACTGTTAGCCGCGCGAAATTTGGCCAAGCAGAGCAAACCGATAGGCATCAGTTTGCATCAGTTTGACATGGTACAGTATATGACACCAAAATGACTACATATAACCATACACAAACACACCCCAGAATAACTCAAACAGATGAGAGATTTCTTTTCTTTTTTTATTTATTTTTTTAATTTCTTTCTTACATAAAATCAGTTAACAAAACAGATGAGTTTTCAAGCTATGATTTGAACAGGGGGAGTGCTGGTTGGTACCGAAGACTGACTGACAGCAAATTTGCAGACAGTGGAAGCACTGGAAGCATTAAAACTATGTGACTTTGAGTTACATCTTAGGTACAATTATTTCCCCTGAGGGCCAGAGGGAATGCAAAGGCTTGTATGTGAGGAGTGCTTCAGACTGGTAGGCTGAAGTGTCCCAACCAAATGGAGACAGGCAAAAACACAGAAGACTTTAGAAGGCTCTTTTCTGTTACTACCTGTCAATCTGTCTGTATGTTTTTTGTTTCTTTTCTTTCCCTCTCTTTTTCTTCTTTCTCTAAACACAAAATTGATTAAAAGCTTTTCTTTGTTTTTTTTGTCCTTTATTCTGACAAACTGTAGGAATTTCCCAATTTCAATATCTATAACACATATATATATATATGTGTGTGTGTGTGTGTGTGTGTGTGTGTTAAAATTTCTATGTCAGAAAGATATACACATGACTGAAAAGCTGCTGATCATTATGTTTGAAAAATGAAAAGGTACTAGTCATATGAAAACTGAACTGCTGTTGTGCATATAGTTTTGAAAATTGAACAACTGCTGAACAGATACCTTGAAAATTTGAACAGCTGCTGTAAATATAATCACGAAATTGCACAGCTGCTTTTCATATACCTGGACAAACTGAACAGCTGCTGGACATATTAGCATGATAAATGAACAGCTGCTGTTCATCTATGTTGGAGAATGAACAGCTGCTGGTTTGAATCATGTGGTTTTTAAAAGCAGATAACAGTACTTATTTGTTGCTTAATATTTCTCTTCTGTTTCCAATGCTCAATTTCCTTGTCATATTGATTATGCCAAGGTTAAAACAAACAAAAAACCAACAACCCCCCCCCCCCCCAAAACAACAACAACAAAAAAAAAAACCCAGTTAGTTACATACTTGGTTTTCCCATTGCAATCGGAATTCATTTACAGCTCAGTCTTTGTGAAGGACTAACTAACTACTAAAACCAGGAGGCAATACTGCACTGTCTGTAGCCTTGAGGGACTAGCTGGTGTTTGGGGACCACCCCAAAGCCAACTTGTCCTCAAGCCCTCTTGGACCAGATAGTGCGGATGACAAGACAAGACAAGACACAATCCACTACAGTCAAATTCTAGCCCAGTCAGTCAGGACAGCAGCTGCCTCCTCTGCTGATGTGATGGTCATTAATGGGGCATGACTGTCACACATACCTGAATGATGGAGATGACGGTGATGCTGACCACAATCACCAGCCTGACGTCAACCTTGGGCGTCACACGCCGCCTGTAGTAGCGGTAGTAGTGAGAGTAGTGCTCCTCTGAAAACAGCACGGGTATAAATAATGTTAGCAGTTGCTTCTTCTTCTTCTTCTGCGTTCACTCGTATGCACATGAGTGGGCTTTTACGTGTATGACCGTTTTTACCCCACCATGTAGGCAGCCATACTCCATTTTCGGGGGTGTGCATGCTGGGTATGTTCTTGTTTCCATAACCCACCGAACGCCGACATGGATTACAGGATCTTTAACGTGCGTATTTGATCTTCTGCTTGCATATATACACGAAGGGGGTTCAGGCACTAGCAGGTCTGCACATATGTTGACCTGGGAGATCGGAAAAATCTCCACCCTTTACCCACCAGGCGCCGTCACCGTGATTCGAACCCGGGACCCTCAGACTGACAGTCCAACGCTTTAACCACTCAGCTATTGTGCCCGTCGTTAGCAGTTGCAATAGTAGTGATGGTAATACTCCTCTGAAAACAGCACACAGGTATAAATAAATAATGTTAGTCGAAGCAACAGTAGTGAGAGTTGTACTTCCCTGACTGAAACTCACACAAAAACAGTCAGTCAGTTGTAGCTGAAGTAGAGACAGTAGTGCTCCTTGGAAAACAGCACAGGTATAAATAATGTTAGCAGTTGCAACAGTAGAGGACAACAGTAGTGAGAGGAGTGCTCCTCTGAAAATCACACAGAAACAATCAGTCCGTAGTAGCAGTATCGGAGAGAGAAAGCACTCCCATGAAAATTACACAGATATAACAATCAGTCACTTACTTTACAGGGCTTCCGATAACACTAAATACGCATCCCAAACACTCCCATGAAAATTACACAGATATAACAATCAGTCACTTACTTTACAGGGCTTCCGATAATACTAAATACGCACCCCAAACACTCCCATGAAAATTACACAGATAAAAGAATCAGTCACTTACTTTACAGGGCTTCCGATGACACTAAATACGCATCCCAAACACTCCCATGAAAATTACACAGATATAACAATCAGTCACTTACTTTACAGGGCTTCCGATAACACTAAATACACATCCCAAACACTCCCATGAAAATTACACAGATATGACAATCAGTCACTTACTTTACAGGGCTTCCGATAATACTAAATACGCATCCCAAACACTCCCATGAAAATTACACAGATATAACAATCAGTCACTTGCTTTACAGGGCTTCCGATAACACTAAATACGCATTCCAAACACTCCCATGAAAATTACACAGATATAACAATCAGTCACTTACTTTACAGGGCTTCCGATAATACTAAATACGCATCCCAAACACTCCCATGAAAATTACACAGATATAACAATCAGTCACTTACTTTTTAGGGCTTCCGATGACACTAAATACGCATCCCAAACACTCCCATGAAAATTACACAGATATAACAATCAGTCACTTACTTTACAGGGCTTCCGATAATACTAAATACGCATCCCAAACACTCCCATGAAAATTACACAGATATAACAATCAGTCACTTACTTTACAAGGCTTCCGATAATACTAAATACGCACCCCAAACACTCCCATGAAAATTACACAGATAAAAGAATCAGTCACTTACTTTACAGGGCTTCCGATGACACTAAATACGCATCCCAAACACTCCCATGAAAATTACACAGACATAACAATCAGTCACTTACTTTACAGGGCTTCCGATAACACTAAATACACATCCCAAACACTCCCATGAAAATTACACAGATATAACAATCAGTCACTTACTTTACAGGGCTTCCGATAACACTAAATACGCATCCCAAACACTCCCATGAAAATTACACAGACATAACAATCAGTCACTTACTTTACAGGGCTTCCGATAATACTAAATACGCATCCCAAACACTCCCATGAAAATTACACAGATATAACAATCAGTCACTTACTTTACAGGGCTTCCGATGACACTAAATACGCATCCCAAACACTCCCATGAAAATTACACAGATATAACAATCAGTCACTTACTTCACAGGGCTTCCGATAATACTAAATACACATCCCAAACACTTTGAAAATGAAAAGGACACACTGTTATGTTCACTGAGCTGGAACACTAAAAAATCCATCGAACGAACATATAGAAAGAAGGAAAATCCTGAATTGGAGCTTCAGTCTAAAGTTCTGATCGACTGCTCTGGAGAGTTTGTGTTTTTTTTTGTCCCTTGTTGGCACATAAACCAAGACGATTAAACCTGCCTTTGTATGCGTGTAGCAATGCAGATTTGATTAGAGTGTGCAGCATTAAAAAAACAACCCATAAAGTGGAGTGATGGCCTAGAGGTAACACGTCCGCCTAGGAAGCGAGAGAGAATCTGAGCGCGCTGGTTCGAATCACGGCTCAGCCGCCGATATTTTCTCCCCCTCCACTAGACCTTGAGTGGTAGTCTGGACGCTAGTCATTCGGATGAGACGATAAACCGAAGTCCCGTGTGCAGCACGCACTTAGCGCACGTAAAAGAACCCACGGCAACAAAAGGGTTGTTCCTGGCAAAATTCTGTAGAAAAATCCACTTTGATAGGAAAAACAAATAAAACTGCATGCAGGAAAAAAAAAGAAAAAAAAAAAAGGGTGGCGCTGTAGTGTAGCAACGCGCTCTCCCTGGGGAGAGCAGCCCGAATTTCACACAGAGAAATCTGTTGTGATAAAAAGAAATACAGATACAGATACAGGTAGTCTGGGACCCCCCTGGTATTACGGTAGAAGAGTCCTTCCGAGATTTTTAACTTTACAGAAGCCATGCTAATGACACATGCATGTGAATTATTTACAAACAAGTCTAATTAAAACCTTTTTTTTACTGTTTGTTCTTTTAATGTATGCCAACTGCAATCAAACGGCAATGAATATAAAATCATTTGAAGATCAAAGCATCAAATAACAGGGATGATTACAATTCCTGACAGTTGTTTTGGTGTTTGTTTTTTGCGGTTTTTTTGTTTGTTTGTTTGTTTGTTTGTTTTTTTTGCAAACAAGAGGACATAAGGGTTAAACAAACATTAGTTTCAGCTTTACCTGGATTGTCAAGCATGTAGTCATAATCAGACCTCTGTTCTTCATCTTTCAAAATCTGCAACAAACAAAGGTCTTTGCGCTCACTTGCACATGCACAATACCAAAACGTACATACATGATACACCAGCTACAACCATGGCAATCAGTTACTATTCCCTGTCATGTCATTTTCATGTCCTATTTTAGCAGAATTATTTAAGTTTGAGCATTTATTTAGAAATAATAGTTAAGGGGAATTGTATATCTTGTGGAATGAAAAAAATTATTGACAAGGGCATTTTATGCAGGTATAAAATGCCCTCATAATTTTCAATTTTAAAGGGTATGCATTTCTCATTTTACAGGGCCTATATGTCATCAACAAATATTTTAAAGTGTGCAACTATATACTGTGCACAACAACAGAGCAACAGACACTTAGTTCTCCATCTGATCAAATCTGCAACAATGTCTTGCACGTCTCATTACCTGTGGAACAAAAAGTGATGAATTTAACCAAGTAAACTAACACTTTCACAGCACTACTCAGAAGTCTTCAATTTTTGTTGTTGTTTTTTTGTATTGTATTGTATTATTCAATCTTGTCAGAACACATTTCTCTGCGTCTCTTTTGTCTAGAGAAAGCGCACTTTCACTGAGGGACAAGCCCTACAGAGATCTGGAGGACCTTCATGAGGACTGCTATGTACATGTATGCCCGTGATCAGCATCTCTGCTTCGGGAGCAAGGTGGCAGACTGGTTAAGACGCTTAACTGCCAATACAATGTCCATGAGGATCTGGGTTTGAATCCTGTTCTCACCCTCTCTCCCAAATTTGACTGCAAAACCAGTGCTTGGGGTGAGTCCTGTCAATGTCGTCAGTGTCGACAGATTCATGGGGGGCTGTTGTTTGAGGGACGTGGTGGCGGTCTCCACTCTGAGAGGGACGCTCACTCAGTCTGGCTCCGCGACTAAGCCATTATTGTTGTTAGTAGGGGGCTTAGTAGGTGGTGTCCTAAGTACGTTAAAACAGAACAGGCACCACTGAACGCCACCGAAGTGACTCAGCAGCAGTGCAGGGTCCGCTCTGGTGTGTGGCCTCCTGGCGACCTAACATCAATGGTTCCCTGTGGACTGCCGACGCTGGAACAGCGACGGACGAACCCGGGTGTGGCTGTGTATGGGGGAATCTAAATGAGCGGCGCAGGAGTAATGCCACTGAAACGGTGCAGATGATGGGGCAGCAAAAAAAAAAAAAAAAAAAAAGTCTGGAAAACCAAACTCAGCATCCAGTCGTTCAGTGAAAAAAAACAAAAGTAAGACAATAAACAGAGGTCCCATGTGAAGCACGCACTTGGCGCACTGAAAAAGAAGCAATGGCAGCAAAATTGTTATTCTCTGACAAAATCCTGCAGAAGAAATCCACTTAGATATGTACACAAATACACACACATGCACTCAAGGCCTGACAAGTGCATAGGGTTATGCTGCTGTCAGGGATCTCATTCATTCATTATGCCCATCGCTCCTGGTGGAGCATAGGCCATCGACGACCCCTCGCCATCGCACTCTGTTCTGGGCTGTTCTGGCCATTCCAGTCCAGTTGGTCCCTTGATGCTTCAGCTCTGCCTCGGTATCTCGCCTCCAGCTGTTGCGAGGCCGGCCTCTCTTCCTCTTTCCCTGCGGGTTCCAGGTCAGGGCTTGGCGTGTGATGCTGGACGCTGGCTTCCTGAGAGCTTCTTGCTGTGTTCCCACTGTGTCTTGATGTCCATCTCACCGTCTTCTATCAGCTCTTGTAGTGGCTGGAACCTGTTGGAAAGGCTGATTTGGAATGCTGCTTGTGTGTCCTTGTTTCTGAGCAGTTGAGCATTGTACCTTGTCCATGTGTTGTTGGCGTTGGTGAATCTCTTGAGGCGTAGTCTCACTGTCATCGTAAGAAGGTGGTGGTCTGATGACACATCGGCTCCTCTCATCACTCGTACATCCTGCCATGATCTCCTGAACTTGCGGCTAATGCAGATGTGGTCGATCTGGTTATCTGTGACGTGGTTCGGGGATCTCCAAGTGGCCTGTCAGGCATCTGCCTAGTAGATTTGGTGTAGCATATATCAATTCGTCCAAACACAGTGACGCCTCCTTGAGAAACTGAAACTTATCTGTTTAGCGATTATTGGAAAGGTATTCACCAATTCAGTACCACTTACCTCGTATGCATTGGCAATCTTGGTGAACATTTCCCCCGCTTTCTCCTTGTCCTCTTGCTTTTTGTGCATGTCCGGGTGCCATTTTTTGGCCAGCTTTCTGTAGGCCTTCACGATATCTGACTGCAGACAAAGAGAAAAAGTTAAACAGACTGATGTCAATGTTGTTCAAACTAAAGCCCGCTATGAGCGACAGGCCACAAAGCATGACGCCAGAACAACAGATGACAAATGACCAGCTGAGGTACTACTACCGGCTGAAGGACATTGAAAGACAGATGAACAATCCTCATATGGGGCTGCCACGTGGGCAAAACAGCCCCAAACCCCAGACAGGCAGGACCTTCAAAAAGAACGATAACACAAAACCTCAAAAGTTGTCACAGACTGGACAGAGCAAATTAAATCTCTGCATTACCCCTGAAAACAGAGTATGGCTGCCTACATGGTGGGGTAAAAATGGTCATACACGTAAAAACCTACTCGTGTACATGTATACCAGTGAACGTGGAATTTGCAGCCCTACAATTGAAGAAGAAGAAGAAGAAGAAATCTCTATACAGCTGTGACATTATATGATTATCAACACAGAAGCAATACTTCACTAAATATACATGAATAATGTGAAATCAGGAGCTTCCACGCGAACTATCCAGCCCAGTGAAGTGGGTGAATGAGGAAGGCCATTCACCAAAAAAAAAAAAAAAAAAAAAAAAAAATCTTTACCTGAGAATGCCATAATCATAAGTTGTGACATCATCTTTATCGAGTACTTCCTTCTTTTTTTTTCTTTTTACAATGCCAGAAGAAAATGGGAAGAAAAGCGAGATTTACTTTTATCACACTCAATTTATTGTACAAAGATGTCCATATTTTTTTTTTTTTTTTCCTGTTTTGTGGGCCCTCCAACCTCCTTTCCCCAACTACTTTTAAAAATTTATTAAAATAATAATGGGTCCCCCATCCTACTGTTTTCCCATTCTCTCTCCCCCCCCCCCCCCCCCCCTTCTTTTTATTTTTTATTTTTTAAATTTTCAAATACAGTCCAACTTGTCTGTGTGTTTTTGTACAACAGACAATTGTTCTATTGGTTATTGTATGAGTGTTTACGTATCTGGATTTTTCCAGCTCCAGTGCGTGTTGACCCTGGGTATTGTGTCTTTTTCACTCACATCTACTATGATCTAGTGGTAGAATGCTTGCGTGCTCAAAGCATGTTAAAATCAATTGTCCAGAGACAGACAGACTGACCGACAAATACTGAGACCGACAGGCAAACACTGACTGATAGTGAGAGAAGACACATACTGAAACAAGGGCATGGAAAGAGGTGCGAATGAGAGAAAAAGGAGACAGTGAGTGTTACTACATACATACATGTATAAATCTACATTTGTATGCAACTGCAAGTAATTTGCATCTGACAGATATACACTATAGGCATTACTTGTAATGTTGTATGAAATGAGTGACAAGAAAATCTACTGCTTTCGGCCATTTTAGTTGATGAAAATAATCATGAAAAAGAGTGGACCATGTAAAGTGCATATATATATATATATATATATGTGTGTGTGTGTGTGTGTGTGTGTGTGTGTGTGTAAAACAAGTATTGATTTACTGAAGTAAAATCATCATCATTATTACAACTATACAAGTACCATACATATCAATCAATTAATATTTGTAAAGTGTAATAAATATATTTGTAAATATATCATTATGTAAAAACACACAAGTTAAAACAAACATATACATTACCTTAGTAGCCTCTCTTGTTACTCCAAGAACTGGTGAAAGAAATGAAAGGTTAAGTTAGAACTCTATATATTTATCATTAGATAAACATTAGTAATACCACTAGTAGTGAGTTTAAAACATATTACAACCACAACCACTTACATTTTTATGCCCATTAACACATGAGACAATGAGTATCTTTATAAATGGTAAAACATATCTTATATATCATTTACTGCAACTGTGGAACCAAAGACAAGGGTTACCTCTGTCACACATATGGGACTAACACGTATGAAGTCTCTGAGACTAATTTGGTAACTGTAATGCACACATACACACTCTCTCTGTGTCTCTGTCTCTCTTTCTCTCTGAGTCTAAGTTAATATGGTGGAGTTACATAATTATGTGTCGTGTAAATAAAAGGGGAAAAACCGTTCTTCTGAGAATGAAAGAAGAGGAAAAACCCTTCAGAAAACCCATCCAGATGTATACATTTTTTTCTAACAAAACATAAAGAACCAAAAACAATCTACCGCGTCAATATTTTGCTGCCTCGCACCACCACCAAACAATGTATTAAAAGTACCTGAGACTACAAAATATTCCAGATAGTTGTCTGCCAATGTGTCTTTGAGAATCATGATAAATCGTCTGCAATTTCAGAATCCAACAAACCACCAGTTGGAAATTAAATAACTTCCAAAAACATGAGTAAAAAAGAAAATAGTGACAAAACATACTGTCATAGCAGTTTTCCGTTCCACAGTACAGCCCTTCGATGAAAGCGTGAGTGGATGATACACAAGACAGAAAAATCAGCAGCCAACTGATACGTTGTCTTCCGAAGAAAGCCATGTTGGATGCCGATAATCGAGGAACTTTTTCATTGGTCACAGCAACACCGGCTGGCTGAACATGTATTTTCACATTGAAGAAGAATGATTAGGGGACAGAACTCTGCTTTATCATGATTCTCGTCTCTGATGCACAGAAGATTGGTCAGATTTCTTCTGTCTGCGATGCAGACAGCCCCTTTTTGAGGACGGGGATTGTAATTCAAATACAGTTTATCCAGTCAGATGTTTTTTTTGTTTTTTTGTGTGCAAATCAGCACATTATATATTTTACACACACACACACACACACACACATCCCCCCCCCCACCACACCGCAAACACACACTGCAAGTATTGAATGATTTCTGTTCCACAGTTTAAACCGATTTCTGTTCACAGGCACAAAGACATACTTTTAGGGAATAGAAAATTCAACAAAAATATTGAAGAATAATGAACAAGAGAACCATCAATATAATGATGTTGGTTGTATAAAGGAAGGAGAACGTGATAAAATGTGTTATCCTGTGGATGTAATGCTATATATATATATATATATATATATATATATATATATACATATATATATATATATATATATATATATATATATATATATATAAGTGTTGCCTTTTAAAAGTTTTTACAAGCAAACGTGTCAACTTTTTTTCTTTTTTCTTTTCTTTTCTGTTATTAAGAGATGATAAAGTATTGGTATGTTTCGTATAAACTACTCTTCGTTTTGGATCATCAGATGTTTTTGTTTCTTTTTCTTTTTCTCCCCAAAAGAAGTTTTGATTTCAGTGAATAATACCCAGTGTAAAATACATGCCTACAGATGGAGTGGTGCAGCTAATGGTAACATACCCACCTATAGGCAGTTGGAGAACCCAAGTCCATGGGATTTTCTCCCCATGCATTAGACCTAGAGTGGTGGTTTGGATGCACATTATTTGGATGAAACAACATACCAAAGTCCAGAGTGCAGCATGCACTTACTACATGTAAAAGAACCCACAGCAGCAAAAGGGTTGTCCCTAGCAAAAATATGTAGAAAAAAAATCCACTTTGGTAGGAACACAAATACAGATACGGGAAGAAAATAAGAAAAAGAAAAAAAGGATGTAGCAACATGCTCTCCCTGAGGAGAGCAGCCCGAATTTCATACAGGGAAATCTGTTGTAACAAAGAGTAATACAATATGAACAAGGCCAGTACATTCCCTGCCACCAATCAACACCATAGACCACATATGCAACACCTGACCACAACTTGACCATATGAGCAAAAGCTATAATAGGTCGTTAAACTCAAACCCACATGGGCAAGAACAAATAATTTTTTTGATAATGTCATTTGGAACATGGACACTATAATCATAATGTCTATGGTTAAAATGATATGTGTATTGAAGCGGCAGGAGAGGGGGGGTGAGGGAGGGGGGTTGCATGAGAGTGTGTTTAAGAGTAGGTGTGAGCTTCCGTGGTTGGGGTGAGTCCTGTCAATGTCATCAGTGTCGGCAGATTCATTGGGTGCTGTTGTTTGAGGGACGTGGTGGCGGTCTCCACTCTGGGAGAGACGCTCACTAAGTCTGGCTCCGCGACTAAGCCATTATTGTCGTTAGTAGGGGGCTTAGTAGGTGGTGTCATAAGTACGTTAAAACAGAACAGGCACCACTGAACACCACCGAAGTGACTCAGCAGCAGTGCAGGGTCTCCTCTGGTGTGTGGCCTCCAGGCGACCTAACATCCATGGTTCCCTGTGGACTGCCGACGCTGGAACTGCGACGGACGAACCCGTGTGTGGCCATGTATGGGGGAATCTAAGTGAGCGGTGTGGGAGTAATGCCACTGAAACGCCGCAGATGATGGGGCAGCAGAAAAAAAAAATAAAAAAATAAAGAGTAGGTGTGAGTGCTCATGTATACTAATACAACATATTCTTTGTTTGTGGGCTGCAACTCTCACATTCACGTGTATGCACTAGTGGGCTTTTACATGGATGACCATTTTTACCTCCACCATGTAGGCAGTCATTCTCTTATTTGGGGGGTGGTGCATGCCGGGTGTGTTGTTATTTCCATAACCCAGCAAAATGGATTACAGGATCTTTAACATGTGTATTGGATCTTCTCCATGCATATCCACACAAACGGAATTCAGGCACTAGTGGGTCTGCAGATCCGTTGACCTGGGAGATCGGAAAAATTTCTAAAATTTTAGTGGAGTGATGGCCTGGAGGTAACGCGTCCGCCTAGGAAGCGACAGAATCTGAGCGCGCTGGTTCGAATCACGGCTCATGCGCCGATATTTTCTCCCCCTCCACTAGACCTTGAGTGGTGGTCTGGACGCTAGTCATTCGGATGAGACGATAAACCGAGGTCCCGTGTGCAGCATGCACATAGTGCACATAAAAGAACCCACAGCAACAAAAGGGTTGTTCCTGGCAAAATTCTGTCCAAAAATCCACTTCGATAGGAAAAACAAATAAAACTGCATGCAGGAAAAAATACTGTAGTATAGCGACGCGCTCTCCCTGGGGAGAGCAGCTCGAATTTCACACAGAGAAATCTGTTGTGATAAAAAGAAATACAAATACCCTTTACCCACCAGGCACCGTGACTGGCATGCATGTGGAAGGGGGGGTGAAAGCATGAGTGTTTGCATGCACCCACATGTAGGCCTGTGAATGCAAGGATGCATATCTGTGTTTGTGTGTGTGCATTTGCACATCCATGTGACGTGTTCACTGGTGTTCATGTATATGTATAGATCTAACTGCAAACTAGTACAGCATGGAGTCTCCCGTTGGACCGACGGATGAGTAGGCAGGCAGGCTTATCTGTCAGTGTGTGTCCTCATATGGGAGAAGAGGCCGATTCTGGATGCGCAGCATTTCCCACAGGTGTTGCAAGGGAAAACGTCTCCAGAAGATGAGCCCTGCTTCCTTCGCTCACGCATTTCTTTAATGGCCAGCGTTCTCTTGTTTTCAAACGTCTTTATGTCACTAGAGCACAACATCCTCCAGCGAGAGTGGTCAAGGGCATCAGTTTCCCAGGAAGCGATGTCTATGTCACAGACTTTGAGTTTTGTCTTCAAGGTGTCCTTGAAGCGTTTGCAGGGTATTCCAAGTTCGTGGCGGCCTTCCTTCAGCTGGCCATACAAGAGCATCTTCAGGATCCTGCTGTCTGTCATGCAGACAACGTGTCCTGTCCAGCGTAGCATGTACATCATGCCTTTCTTTTTATTGCATTGCTGATTTTTTCAGTTTGTGGTGTCTCATTTACGAAAACTTCCATTTGGGGAGGGCCTACTGATGCTGCTGTTTTTAACTCTCTCCATATGAACGGCGAAAGAGACGACGTTAACAGCGTTTCACCCCAATTACCATCATCAAAATATTGCAAGCGGAAGGCTCTTATACTGAAGAGGTGAATGTTGACAAATAATAACACAATTCTGACGAAGGAAGCTAAAGGTTGGGTCATTCAGACACCCTCTGGACATCCGAGGGGTCTGTGTAGAGGAGAAGAGAGGACTGGCCGTACTGAGTGAGTTAATGTTCAATCAGCTCTCACAAAAGCTGAAGATTTGTTCTTTTTTGAAGGCAAAATTGTCCCTCAAATTTTTACTCATAGTAAAGTTAATAAAATCCCAGATTACAACACAGAATCTTCTCAGAAACGTGTGAGACATTTACATATTTCACAATCTGGAATTTTAAAGCAGCTTTCATGAATACATCCAGACCGGATTTGATGTTGTGGGATGGTGCTGGAAATGGATTGTCAAAAATAGTGATGCCAGTGTGTGTAAGCACTCGTTTCATTACGCTCATGTATGACTAAAATTTATCAGAAAACAAAACAAACCACCAATGATACCTTGTTGCACAGATCAACTTAACAAAATTTAGAAAATGTGCTCTGTGGATCTAAAAAAAACACCAACACAATGGTAATAATGCAGCTAATTTGTAGTGATATTTTGAAGTGAAATCTAACAAACAAATTAATACTTAAAGAAAAGTAGCTGTTTATCTTATAGTTTGATAGTTAACAAAGAATCCGCTGTTTCTCTTTTTCTGTATTTGCTGGCTGCAATTATCTTATTCAATTGAAAGTGTAAGTGGGCTTTTTCTTGTACGACTGTTTTTAGCAAGCAATGTAGACTGCAATACTCTGTATTCAGGAACATGCATGCTGGGTATGTTCCTGTTTCTGTAACCCACCAAACCCTGGTGGATGACAGGGTCTCAAACATGTGTCTTTGATTTTCTGCTTGCATATACACAAACAGGGTTCAGGCACTGGCAAGTGTGCGCATCTTTTTACCTGGAAGATTGGAAAAATCTCATGCTTAATTAACCCACCATGTGCCCCAACGAAGATTCAAACTCAGGACCCTAAGATTGAAAGTCAAATGCTCTTCCCATTTCAGCCATTGTAACCGTGAAAGTTGTTCTATTTTATCTGATTACACAAAAGTTATCAAATAAAACAGAACATAGAAAGGGTAATTGAACTGAGCATCCAATCAGCACAGGCATCCTAAGATTCCCTTGGAAAATAATTAGTTGTGTGGAGAAATGCATTCACACATACGCACAAATGTATGCACACATATGAACACAAACACATGTACCAACACACATAAGAACACACACACACACGCACTCACAACCTCAAACAAATAACCATTGCACACAGCTTTAGTTTTTAAATACTTTAATGGGAACTTCCCTCCCATGGTCACCAAATCAGAAAAAAAAAGTAATTAGAGACTTCACGTCCCTTCCCCCCCCTCCCCAACCCCCTTCCTGATCTTAAAAAAGGAAAAGAATCGGGCTTGGAACAATGAATGAATAAACCCAGATTCTTTTGAATCTATCAACATGTAATCTACCGCCATCACTGTTTTCAGCTACTGTTAATGACACAATGAATATACAGTTTCAAAATAAAAAATCTGGAAAATTACAATAACGATGAGCAAATATAAACAAGTGTTAAAAAAAGCATGCAACTTTTGTCTAGAAGTAAAACATCTTTGGGGCGAAAAAAAAAAAAAAAAAAAAAAAGAGAGAGAGAGAAAGTGTGAAAAGATAAGCACTGTACAAAATGTAGAAAAACCTTTTAGAATAATATGTACAATTTTTATACACAGTCTGCAAAAATTACAACATTTACAAATGAAGAAAAATCAAATGCAGGAGAGAAGAAAAGGGACCAAAAAAAAAACCCCAAACAAAAACAAAAAAAAAGATGAAGAAAAAAAAAGTGAGCTCAATAGTTAAACTCACACAAAGCAGGTCAAAAACTGAACATCTTATGTACAAGAATACCTGTTCAAAATATGATGCATAAAAATACCAGTTATCAAAAGTAAGCACTCATATATACTGTAATACTTTCTCTCTCTCTCTCTCTCAAACTTAGCACACAATGATCATAGCAAAAATAATCACCAGTAAAACAGGAGTACAACAACACTCGATAAACATAAAAGCTCACTCACAAACTTTGTGCAAAAATACTGGCAGAATAGATGAAGCAAAAAATCCAGTTCTAATATCTAAAACAGTGTAACAACACATATACACATAAAGGAGACATCCAAGAAATCACACGCTTTCAGTTGAAACTTTATATCATTTATCCCAGAACACTATGAAACGGGGGGGGGGGGGGGGGGGAAGTGGTGGAAGAAGGGTTGAATCACTAAATCACCTTCTGTTTCCGTGTTCTCTCATCAACTCATTTCTAAAATCGAATAGGACTTCAAAACAAACTGTCCAGACATTTAAAACCTACTCTTGTGAAGTGAAACTGAAAAAACCAGCTGTTGTTTAAAGAAAAGAGCATTTCTATTTATCTACATCAAGTTTCCCTCAGGGAATGGAGGTTATCTATACATCATGTAAGCAACACTATTTCTACGGCCATGAAGCCATTACAAACGACAGGAAAATAAATTTACCGGAACTCGTACTGGAACTCAATTTATCACTGTTACGTCTAGCCCAGCCAACCACACAGGGTGAATACACTGTCAATATTTTATTTGACAGGCTGTGGCCGAATGGTTCGATCACTGACTTCTCGACCAAGTTTCCAGAGTTTGATCCTTTGTTTGGTGCAACTGGTGGGTGAAGGATGGAGATTTTTTTTTTTTTTTCAATTTCCCACATCAGCATAATTATGTGCAGACCTACTGGTGCCTGAGACCCTTCAGTGTGTATACGCATGCACAACATGAAATACGCATGTTAAAGATCCTGTCGCCCGTGTCAGTGTTTGGTGGGTTATGGAAACAGGAAAACACCCAGCATGCATCCACCACGACAGAGTCATCAGCAAGTTGATGTTGGTTGTGTAACAACGAAAAGAAGCAAAAAGAAAGAAGAAGATCCTGTAGAATGGGGAGGGGGCAAAAAAAAAGGAGCACCTTGGATGAAAATCTGGCACAAGTACAATCATACTCCTCCACACCTACACCTTCCCATGACGTCAAAGCATCTCTTCCATCCAGTAACATTGTGCATTACCTCCAACAACATGCATAAGGTAAAATACGAGATAAAACGAGGAAAAAAAATATCTGACTCTCTTCCACACCCATGCCCCAGCTTGCAATCCACCAAAGCTGGCTGTCCATACTGCTTTCTTCTTCTTCTTCTGTGTTCGTGGGCTGCAACTCCCACGTTCACTCGTATGTACACGAGTGGGCTTTTACGTGTATGACCGTTTTTGCCCCGCCATGTAGGCAGCCATACTCCATTTTCGGGGGTGTGCTTGCTGGGGTATGTTCTTGTTTCCATAACCCACTGAACGCTGACATGGATTACAGGATCTTTAACGTGCGTATTTGATGTTTTGCTTGCGTGTACACACGAAGGGAGTTCAGGCACTAGCAGGTCTGCACACATGTTGACCTGGGAGATCGGAAAAATCTCCACCCTTTACCCACCAGGCGCCGTCACCGAGATTCGAACCCGGGACCCTGAGATTGAAAGTCCATACTGCTTTTGTTTCCCATCCATTTAGTGGAGTGGTGGCTTAGCAGTCAAGCGTCAGCCCAACCAGGAAGTGAGTGTCCACGGGTTCAAGTCCTGTGTCAGACCTGAATTTTTATTCCCCCCCCTCCCCCACAAGACTGAGTGTGGTATGCATGTGAAGTCTTTTGGATGCGACGATAAACCGAGGTTCTGCGTGTTGCAAAACACTTAGCACGTAAAAGAACTTATAGAAACAAAGGGGGCTGACGGGTGCAATAGCCGAATGGTTAAAGCGTTGGACTTTCAATCTGAGGGTCCCGGGTTCGAATCACGGTGACGGCGCCTGGTGGGTAAAGGGTGGAGATTTTTACGATCTCCCAGGTCAACATATGTGCAGACCTGCCAGTGCCTGAAACCCCTTCGTGTGTATACGCAAGCAGAAGATCATGTACGCACGTTAAAGATCCTGTAATCCATGTCAGCGTTCGGTGGGTTATTGAAACAAGAACATACCCAGCATGCACAGCCCCGAAAGCGGAGTATGGCTGCCTATATGGCGGGTTAAAAACGGTCATACACGTAAAAGCCCACTCGCGTATATACGAGTGAACGTGGGAGTTGCAGCCCACGAACGCAGAAGAAGAAGAAGAACAAAGGGGCTGTCCCTGGCAAAATTCTGTAGAATAATCCATTCTGATAGTAACAAATACACTTAGACAGAAAAAGGAAAAAAAAAAAAAGAATAAAAGTGGGGCTTCATTGCTATGGCGTTGCACTCTCTATGGGGAAGGAAAGCAGCTCAAACTTTACACAGAGAAATCTGTTGTCACACAAAACTAATACAATACAATTCAAAGAAATACAATGCTTCTGACAGCCAGCAGAGAAAAAGAAATAAGCAAACACAAATCAGCTTTAGTTGTTGTTGTTTTTTTTTGGACTGTTCCTTTGGTCTTCAGCTATAAAGAATGCCCAGAATATTACCTATTGACCTCATAGTACATAACATGGAGCAAGACAAATAGGGAGACTGTGAGCACACACAAAAAAAAGAAGTTTATTTGAAAAAAAACAAGCACCATACACACTTCAAAAGAAAACAACCTGGCACTGTTTGAGAGTGTGTATCATAAGAGTTATTCTGTGAGCATACATACATACATCTGCTTAGTATTAATTCTCGTGTCTTAGTCCCTTCCATTTCAGTCTCAGTGATATTTTTTCTGCTCTAAACTGCAGGACTTGTCAAGGGGATCTACAATGTATTACAGAAATGTACTGAACAGAGTTCAAGGGCTAGATTTTTTTTTTTTTTTTATTTTTTTTTAATGTTAACCTTTGCTTTGGGGTTGATGAATAGTCAGTAAAAAAAAAAAAAAAAAAAAAAAAAAAAAATCTTAAAAAGGTACAGACACTGTATTTCAAAATAACAGAATTCACTCACACACCCTGTTTTGCAATTCTTTCAACTAGAAAACATGCACACTCATGAAAACAAGGACACCTGCACACACATGCATGCACACAGAAACCACGTTAAATATAGATCATATGTATACAGACACTCAATATATATACAACTAAAACCATCAACCACACAACCATAGAACACAGTACACGCCTGCTTGATAAATGACGCAAAAGCAAGCACTTCACAAAGAAAGAAGATAAACTACGGTAAGATGAATACCAAGGCATGATTTTAAAAAGTCAGCAAGCAACTGGAAGTTTACACAAGTACTCATCCATTTTTTTTTTTCACTTTCCAGCACCCTTATGAAAGAGCCCCCCCCCCCCCCCCCCCCCCCCCCCCAAAAAAGGAAAAAGCAATGAAGTAAAACCATACACAACCAACCCAAACAAACACTAAGAAACAGTTATACTGATGCAAAACTTTAAAGGAAAAAAAAAAAAAATCACCACCAACAAATACTGTAACAAATATGTAACAAACGTCATTATTAAAATAGAAATCTGTGTAAGACAAACTCTTCAAGGAGATAATTCTTCCAGCACATATCACTTCAATGGAAAAAGGGCAACACTCTGTACTTTCCACGGCTTGGGTAAAGCTGTCTACATACTGTATTCAAACACATAACGGCTAGCCGACACACAAAAATCTTCTAAATACTGTTTCAACACTGGTTACTGAAAACGCTAAGCCGATAATGTAAGCTGTGTGTACACTGCGCAAGATGCGCATGTATCCATGTTTTGGTGTGTACTTGTGTCCATGAAAATGTTTGGGTGCAACACACAGAGAAGTCGAAGGCAAAGGAGAAGAAGGAGAAGGTGAAGGAGAAAGCGAATGAGGGAAAAAGAACTGATTTAAAAGAATCCAAAAGCTCTATGGACACCATCAATACAGAATTTAACATGTATTACAGGAAACACAGCTTTACGGTCTTTCAAAAAATACAAAGTGGTATGTTTGCATACACATCCATGTTTAAAGGTATGCACACGCATGTGTTCAAAGCGTCAGACTTTTGCAGGTTTTCAAGAAAGTATAGAAGGTGTTGCGTTTGCATATATACACACACACACCTATGTGTGAAGGTATGCACACATGTGTTCTAAGCAACCGGTTGCTGGAACATTCAGACTTTCCAACATTTTTTTGCAACTAAAGCTCTACCCCCAATACTATTTGGCGCCGTCTCTATGGCAGCATTGTGACACCCAGTTCCTTCATCTGCCCTTTCAGGCAGTCTGTGGTTTGTGAATCAACCTTCTTCTTCTTCCTTCCTGGGCTGCAACTCCCAACATTTACTCGTACAAGTGGGCTTTTACATGTACGACCATTTTCACCCTGCCATGTAGGCAGCCATACTCCGTTTTCGGGGGTGTGCATGCAGGGTATGTTCTTGTTTCCATAACCCACCGAACGCTGACATGGATGACAGGATCTTTAACGTGCGTGTTTGATCTTCTGCGTGCGTATACACACGAAGGGGGTTCAGGCACTAGCAGTTCTGCACATATGTTGACGTGGGAGATCGTAAAAATCTCCACCCTTTACCCACCAGGCGCCGTTACTGAGATTCGAACCCAATGCTTTACCCATTCGGCTGTTGCGCCCGTGGTGAATCGACCGGTCATCCCTGTTTACTGTCTGTCTCAGACATTCATCACTAAGGTTGGCAACAAGTTTACACTGGCATACATGCTTGCCCCAAAATCTTGCCATCCGATGATGCAAAAATCAGAAACAAACTGAAATTTTCAAGAATCTTCAGGAATGTACTGTATTTTTACGAAAGTGATGCTTTTCTGTTCTTGTTGTAAACAAGGTCATTGTTCATTGGTATTCCTTTCTGGAGGTCTGACCGAGTCCATTTCTTTTTTTCATAGATTCTCTCTCTCTCTCTCCATCTTCTTCACTCATCTCCCACATTTGCTTGTGACGACTTTCCATCTTTACAGCTGAGTGTGCTTACTTCTCAACTTGGTTTCTCCCGTTAGCTGGTTATGGTCTTATGAGCACACTGTTCTATATCAGTTTCTCATCCACCATTATCTTTGTCCACCCGTGAAAAAGATGCCTCCTTTTCTCTCTCTCCCTTCCTCTTTTCTTCCCTCCTCCTCTCTCTTTCTCTCTCAACAGTTTTCCTCTCTTTCCTTCCTCGTATCTCTTCCTCTCTTACCTTCTTCTTCCCTCTGTCCTTCATGCAAAAGCAATGTTATTTTGTGGGGAACTGTGTATTTTCTATGCCATTTATTGTTCTTGTTGTTGTTGCCATGCAAAGTGGGTTTTTTTGGGGGTTTTTTCCTTCTTTTTTCAGTCTTCTTTTATTTCCTAGATTAGTTTATACATTTTCTTTACGAGGGTAGGATGAAAACAGGACGATAAGTGCCTATTCCTTTTCCCTCAATAAAAAAGTTTTGATTTCGATTTCTCTCTCTCTCTGTCTCTCTTGCAACATGCAAACCATGACTGTAACATCCAGAACGGTCAATGATTTTTTACGTTATTCTGTAACAAATACGGCTGTTCCAGTATGGCAGGCATGTATACACTGGGAACCTGTGCAGTCAGGCTGAGGCTGGAATAACTAATTAACGGGAGTATTTCCATATTGTGTGGATTTCCGCATTGGCATAAAGACGCACAGACTGCAGCCCTTTGGATCCTGGCTGCAGGCTGCTTGGTGTCACTCCTATCCATGGTAAACTCTCCATACATATCCCCTGACGTTACTGGTACGTTGCCTGCTTCCATGGTTTGGGTGGGGAACAGCAATGGCCCACTGTTTCCACTAGACATCCCCACCACTGTATCATCAGATCAGAGTTTAGAGGATGAAGGTTTAGTCGACGGGAGCAATAGCCGAGTGGTTAAAGCGTTGGACTGTCAATCTGAGGGTCCCGGGTTCGAATCATGGTGATGGCGCCTGGTGGGTGAAGGGTGGAGATTTTTACGATCTCCCAGGTCAACATGTGTGTAGACCTGCCAGTGCCTGAACCCCCTTCGTGTGTATATGCAAGCAGAAGATCAAATACGCACGTTAAAGATCCCGTAATCCATGTCAGTGTTTGGTGGGTTATGGAAACAACACACCCAGCATGCACACCCCCGAAAACGGAGTATGGCTGCCTACATGGCGGGGGGTAAAAACGGTCATACACGTAAAAGCCCACTCGTGTGCATACGAGTGAACGTGGGAGTTGCAGCCCACGAACGCAGAAGAAGAAGAAGGTTTAGTCTCCTCTTATCGGTAGTGTTCTCAACCATTCTGAAGTAATATCCTTCCTCAGGCATTCAGACAAAAGGGGCGGTGTTTCCAACCGTTCTGAAGTGATTCCCTTCTCAGACACTAACACTGGGATTGCCAAGTGTTTTGAGAGGAAAATAACTGGAGAGTGTTCTTTCAACCTGAAGAAAAGGTGGTTCATGGAAGAGATTTGGCATCGGTACAATCTAAGATACTGCAAAAAGGATGAATTCAGATACAGAAATCTGGGGTTAGGTTGCAACTAATGTGATGGGTTACCAGAAAACTGAAAGTCACAAATGAATTAATCAGTGTGTGTGTGTGTGTGTGTGTGTGTGTGTCTGTGTGTGCGTGTTTGTGTGATGGTAGTGTGGTACAGGTATATGCATTTTCATGCCTGTGTAATAATTCAATATACACACAAAAAATCAACTTTCCTTCTGTAAAAAGAAAAAAAAAAAGAAGCTGAACGTAACAAGTCAAAATATTTATAGGCACAAACTAAAAAAAAAACGTTCTGTAAAGCAACCATGTGAACAGTAAGCGTTTTCCACTGAATAAGTTATCAGAGTATCAACAAAATATTAACACAACTTCACAAGCACATATCTATCCACCTTCTTCTCCACCCTCTGCCATATTCATTAACACACCATGACACATGTTTCAAACGAAGAACCAGGGTCATTTCACAACATCCGTAAAAAGCAGGCAGAACGTACCAACGAAACCCCCAAATCAAAATAATTCCAAAAAAACATCTGTGCTTGCATTCAACGCGTGTCTGAGTACAAGAGAAAGACAGGGACTGAATATGTATACTGCTGTTCCCACCCCCTGCTCTGGAACCTTCCAGATATCACTTTCAGAAATGCCTGGTGCCTTTTCAAATATTTACACCCGAAAGCTTTCTTACTGCTAGATATCGCTTTCAGAAATGCCTTATGCCTTTTCAAACATCTAAACCCTGGAAGCTTTCTCTATACAATCAAACTCTTACTCGGAAAAGGGGGCAGTTCTAATGAGTGTGCATGTGCCTACAAGAGCTTGCATGCCAAAGAGTGCTTTCAATTCTCTCCCTTGTCACAACAGTGCCCCCTGAGAATCGGAACAGACCGCTCGCCCACCGCCTGCCACTGTCCCCTGTTCGGTGTTCTCTTCTCCACAATCATTATCAGCTGACCGTGCAGTCCTTACCCCCTGTATCTTACATGGACATACAGTCACACAGGCCGCCTCACTCTTTCTTTCTGCGAGAGGAAACCTCTGCTAACTACACACACATTCATTCTCTCCCTTGAGTCCTAAGTCCAGCAGACTGTCAGAGTAACAAGTTATCCCCCCCTCCCGCAAGCTCCTCCTCCTCCTCCTCCTTACACACACACTCATTCTCTCTCCCTCTCTCTCTCTCGACTCCTAAATCCAGCAGACTGTTGTAGCAACACGTGTAACCACCCCTACCCCACCCCGCCCCCTTGAAGCTCTCATCCTTGTGTGGATCAACCGTTAACTGAAAATGCCGACTTTCTTCTTCTTCTTCTTCTTCTTCTTGCTGTGCTGTCAGTTGTTGGCTGAGTTGTCTTCCTTAATGCTGCCACAGGTTATAAGAGTTCACAGGATCGCTTGCCGATCTTCCTCTTCTCCTTTTTCCGCCCTTTCTTCTCCTTCTGGTGACAGGCAAACAGAACGCACACATGCACACCTTCACAAGTTGTTCTCAAGAACAAACAAACAAACATGACAGCAATGTGTGGAATGCTTAAAGCGGTGACTAGATTTTATTGGATTTTTATTTTTTATTTTTTTTAAAAACTTTTTTACCCTGACTTGTAATAGGTATTGACGGGCGCAATAGCCGAGTGGTTAAAGCGTTGGACTGTCAATCTGAGGGTCCCGGGTTCGAATCACGGTGACGGCGCCTGGTGGGTAAAGGGTGGAGATTTTTACGATCTCCCAGGTCAACATATGTGCAGACCTGCTAGTGCCTGAACCCCCTTCGTGTGTATATGCAAGCAGAAGATCAAATAAGCACGTTAAAGATCCTGTAATCCATGTCAGCGTTCGGTGGGTTATGGAAACAAGAACATACCCAGCATGCACACCCCCGAAAACGGAGTATGGCTGCCTACATGGCGGTGTAAAAACGGTCATACACGTAAAAGCCTACTCGTGTGCATACGAGTGAACGCAGAAGAAGAAGAAGAAGTAATAGGTATTAACGTGGCAACAGCCTTGAGATGGCCTCAGTGGTCGGCGAGGCTCTAAGCACCATAATTTAATTTAATTTAATTTAATGACAGCAATGTAACAAGGACCTTCATATATGCCATCCATGGAAAAAACAGGACAGAAGAGCTAAACAAGGCAACAACACAACACTAGCCTATGTACGTTAGAACTGAATCTGGCTTTCCTTTCCTCTATACCTTCTTTCACGTTTAAATCCTAAAGTAACAGTTAAAAAAAAAAACATTTCGAAAAGCTCATAATCATAAACTGACCCTTATCCCAAACACAAATCTTAGTTTCTAATGGATGGGAAGAGAACAGAAGACAGAAATTACACAGTACTGGTCTGTGCATACACTGGAAAGTTTCAGTTTCAGTTTCACTTTCTCAAGGAGGCGTCACTGCGTTCGGACAAATCCATACACGCTACACCGCATCTGTTGAGCAGATGCCTGACCAGCAGCATAACCCAACGCGCTTAGTCAGGCCTTGAGTGCATGCTTACATATTTGTGTACCTATGAAAGTGGATTTCATTTTACGTAATTTCGCCAGAGGACAACACTCTCGTTGCCATGGGTTCTTTTTCAGTGCGCCAAGTGCGTGCTGCACACGGGACCTCGGTTTATCGTCTCATCCGAAAGACTAGACGCTCAGTTTGATTTTCCAGTCAAACTTAGGAGAAAGGGCGAGAGCGGGATTCGAACCCACACCCTCACGGACTCTCTGTATTGGCAGCTGAGCGTCTTAACCATTCTGCCACCTTCCTCCTGGAAAACACTGGAAAAAGAGCTGAAGAGAATGTGTGATGGAGATACCCGTCATTACAGGAAAAAAAAAGAAACTCCTGATGTATCACTGTCTTGCCTGTGCTTGGACTGTTAACAAATGCATCCATGATTTCCAGTCTAGGAAATACGATGAACCTGACGACTCACGTATTTCCTAATCTCTCTGACAAGAGTGTAGAACGCGTCATCCACCCCCTGTCGCGTCTTGGCCGAGGTCTCCACGTAGGGTATATGGTACAGCTCCGCCATGTGTTTGCCTTGTCGCTGCTCCACGTTGCGGATCGGAAGGTCAACCTTGTTCCCCACCACTGAAAACAGCACAGGGTCACAGGGTCAAGGTCAAGGTCAGGCAACAAGCCGGTCAGTGGTAATCCTGGCATTGTCAGCTGTAGTTTGAATAAAAGCTACTCATCAAAAAAACCCACTATGATATTTAAAACAGAAACAAAAATCTTGTTGACAATAAAACATTTTTTCTTTTGTCTTCAGGTCACAGAATCTTTGAAGATGCTGTGTTCTTTTCTGATTTATCCATAGCTCCCTGTGCTAGAGTTGCAGCATCCATGGAATAATAAAAACCATAGACTATAAGCTATCCACTCTGACCTTTTCTGCAGTCAACGGATCTACTTTGATAATGATAAGATTTGATGATGATTCAAAGCCACAAAAGCTAAGACCATACATGCCTATATCATGATGGAGAGACAGACAGACAGTCCGTGTGAGGTAAATGTCAGGAGGGTGGGAGGGATGGAGAGAAAGAGACAGAGACACAGAGTGAAGAGAGAGAGAGAGAGAGAGAGAGAGAGGAGTGAGAGAGGGGGGAGAGAGAGGAGCAGAGAGACAGAGAGAGAGAGAGAGGAGAGAGAGAGAGAGGAGGGGAGAGAGAGAGGAGGGGTGTGAGAGAGGGGGGAGAGAGAGGGGCAGAGAAAGAGACAGAGACAGAGAGAGAGGAAAGGAGAGAGGGAGGGAGGGAGAGAGAGAGAGAGAGAGGGAGAGAGAAAGAGAGAGAGAGAGAGAGAGAGAGAGAGATGAAACACAGACGGAGGGGGCAGGGGGTCAGAAGAAAGAAATGAGAGACGGGCAGAACAGAAAAGAAAGGAGGTATGATGTTAAAAGAGAGAATGATGCACAATTTATCTTGGCTGATGACTCAGTCAACAAACGTATGGAACGTCTGAAAAACCTGGCCAAACAAAGTGGCACAAAAAGCTGTTTACTCACAGACCATGGGAACTTCGTCCGCATCTTTCACCCGTTTGATCTGAAAGCACATTCAACAAGAAACTGTGCACTGACCCAAGAATATGACGGTACCCGAGTGCAATGAGATCGTGCTAATACAAAGAGCTCAGTTTTCATCTCTCTTCCTCTATATCTTTATTACACACACACACACACACACCACACACACACACTCACACACACACACACACTTCCAAACCACTGCTGCTTCTCCTACTATTAGCTTGCATACTTGGTACACACATGCACACAAACACACAACACCACACCTTACTACCACACAAACACACAAACAGAACACACCTCAAAAAAACACAAAAAACCAATAAAAACCCACTACACACACACACCACACACATGCACACACACACACACATGCACACACACCACATCACATCACACCACACTACACTCACATGCACACAAACACACAACACCACACCTTACTACCAGACAAACACACAAACAAAACACACCCCAAAAAACAAAAACAAAACAACAATAAAAACCCACTACACACACACACACACACACACACACACACACACGCACCATGAGAAAAACCACCTACCTGTTCTCTATACTGGTTGATGTCTTCAAAAGACTTCAGGTTGTTGACAGCGAACACACACAGAAACCCCTCACCTGTCCGCATGTACTGGTCGCGCATTGCACTGCAATCACATCGCATCGGTCATCAAAAGGCACCATCAAATAAAATGATAACGCTCCCCATTTTTAAACGGTGCAGAAAGGAATAAATATGTTAAACAAGAGAGGCAAGGCCTTCAAGACTCACTTGTGATACACTTAAAAAAAAAATCCAAGCTTTTTATATATTGAGTATAATTTCAGAATCTAAAGTTTAAGATGAGAAAGATCAGTTTAAAGCAAATTAAGTCCCCTAGCATTAATTACAGAGTAATTTCCCTTCTTTACTATCTGCACCAAAACATTTGCAAAATAAATAAAACTTCCATGCTTAGCAAAAGAACTTCCTGTTTGAACAAAAAATGATAATAATGACTGCTTTTGTTGTTGGGTCAGAATATCAGATCAAAGTGCCAAGTTTAGAGAATACAAAAAATATAAATATAACACTAAATGCAGTTAATATATAATTAGGCTTCATTTTTTATTTTTTTGTGCCCATCCCAGAGGTACAATATTGTTTTAAACAAGATGACTGGAAAGAACTGAATGTTTCCTATTTTTATGCCTAATTTGGTGTCAACTGACAAAGTATTTGCAGAGAAAATGTCAATGTTAAAGTTTACCACAGACACACACACACACACACACAGACAACCGAACACCGGGTTAAAACATAGACTCTGTTTACACAAGTGAGTCAAAAATCAAAACATCAAATGGTGTGATGTCATGGAAAGAACAGACTTCTATAAGAAACAAAATAACATCAATGGTAACTGCTAACAACAATTTTAAAAATGTTTTGCAACAGAGCAAAACACTGCCCCTAAGGCACATGCAGGGATATATATAGAGAGAGGGGGGGGAAGAAAGAGGGGAAGAGGGGGAGAGAGAGGGGAGAGAGAAGGGAGAAAGAGAGAGAGGGGGAGGGAGGGAGAGAGAGGGGGGGGAGGGAGAGAGGGAGAGACAGAGAGAGAGAGAGAGAGAGATGAAACACGGAATGGGCAAAGGGGAGGGAAATGAAATGAAATGAAATGATGGTGCTTAGAGCCTTGACGACCACTAAGGCCATCTCAAGGCTATCGCCACGTTAATAACTACTACAAGGGTAAAAAAACAAACAATTAAAACGATTCACCACTCAAAGTTAAAAAAAAAACTTCCATAGTTTAAAACCTTCAAATCTGATTAAAAATGTTCACTTCTTTCAAGAAGTCCATCAGCGCCCACGGAGGGACATCACGAAACAAGGTCTTCAAAGAAACCGCCGTGTAATGTCTGTGTCTAACGTCATGCAGATCCCAACAGTCAAGGGGAGGGGGGATTGGAAAGACAGGACACATAATGTTAGAGAAAAGGAAAGGAGGGGAGAGAAAAAGGGAAAAAAAAGAGAGACAGGCAGACAGAGAAACAAAGTAACAAAGACCGACCACCCACACAGGAAAAACACGAGACAGACGGGAAGGAAAAAAACACGAATGATGTTCCGATGAAACACCGACAAAAGCTGCTGCAGCAAACCTCTTCATAAAATATGTAACACTGAACATAAATATGCACAAACAACACACATCTATTGACATACACCTGCCTGCCCTGACATACACAAACACACAGTGTGTCACTCCCCCCCCCCCAACCCCCCCCTCCCCCTAGACACACACATGCACAACACACACATCTGTACACATACGCACCCTCTCTGAATGATTCCCCCCCCCCCCCCACCCCCTCCCCCGCATTTAATATCACTAACAGTGAAAATCAATGAGCAACAACACACACACACCACTCTAACAAACCAACCAAACCAAACCCCCCCCTCACGCCCCCCAAAACTATTTGAAACGTGCAGCAAGGTTTCATCTGACCCTGATCCTTACCCCACCACCTGTTACACACGCGGAGGACAATGAAACCAATACAAATATCGAATGACAAGATTCCGAGCCAGCTGAGTCACCATCATCACACATCAACTGTGCTGTCCAACAATCTTGTACACCCGCAGGTCAAAGCTTCAGTTTCAGTTTCAGAACCAAGATTCCGCACCAACTGAGTCATCAGCTCTTTCAAGTCTGGCCTTAAAACCCACCTCTTCCCAAAATAGCCTCCCTTGCCTGCCCTTCCTTGTCTTTAGTTTCTACAGTATTAGAGTTATGCATGCGTGTGAATGACTGGTGCGAAAGCGCTTTGATTTGTCTCTGCACAAGATCCAGCGCTATATAAATACCATTATTATTATTATTATCATCATCACACATCAGCTGTGCTGTCCAACAATCGTGTACACCCGCAGGTCAAAGCTTCAGTTTCAGTTTCAGTTTCAGAACCAAGGAGGTGTCAAAGCATACAGACTGATCTGTATACGCTACACCACATCTGCTGTTCGGGAAAGAAAAAGAAATAAGGCAAGCAGATGCTGACCTTCACATAAACCCAGCGGGTTGATCAGGTCTTGAGAATCTAACCTAGATCTGTGTAAAAATATCGACATAAGATTAAATAAAAATGAAACAAGAAGAACTGGAAAAAAATCAACTAATGAATGCATGCAAATACAGTAAAGTGAACGATGTGCAGAAGGCAAGTGATTGAAAGAACACGCACGCATGCACATGTACACACACGCACGCATGCAACAATTTGCAGTCTCACAGAGACCATGGACCACCCCTCAACCGACAAACATATATGTACCCAGGCTCCACCCTAAACAAATGCACCCACAAGCACACACAACACACACACGTGTACACACTACAGATAATACATTATGTACAGCTCACATTGCATTCAGTTGTATTGTGTTGTACTGTACTGTATTCTAATTGTATTGCAGTGCTTTTTGTCGCACCCAATTTCTCTGGCCGCTCTCCCTGGGCAGAGCGCATCGACACAATGAAGAGCTGTATCGTTTTCTTTCTCTCTCCCTCTCTTTTTTTTTCAGCTGAAAAGTATATTTGTATTACTGTCAATGCACATTTGTCAACAAAATTTTTACCAGGGACAACCCTTCTTTTGTTGCTGTGGGACCCTTCAAATCTGCTCAGTGCAAGCTGTGCACGGGACCTCAGTTTGTCGTCTCATCCGAATGAGTAATCGCCTCATTCAAACAGATTAACTGTATGAATCATTTTGATCATCTGATATCCCCCTCACCCTTGTAACCCTTTCTGATAAATGCAGAGTAGGAGACATCTGGTAAGCTAATTTTGAACTGGGTTTTGATGTTAAATTTCCCTAAATTTCCAGGACCAAACTTTTCTGTGACCTATGATAACACATCCTGTTCTTCTCTTTTACCTTTGTGGGATACAACTCCAATTCAAAAAAAGAACAACACAGATATGATAAAGTGACTAGAAAAACATAAACAAGCACGCTAAAAAAAAAAAAAAAAAAAAAAAGAACAGCAGAAAGACATTTAACTGAAGAAAGAAACAGGCAGAAAGAGAACAGAAAGACATTAAGACAAAAGAAAGAAACAGGCAGAAAAAGAAGAACAGAAAAGCGTTAAACTAAAGAAAGAAACCAGCAGAAAGAGAACAGAAAGACATCAGACTGAAGAAAGAAACCGGCAGAAAGAGAACAACAGAAAGACATTGAACTGAAGAAAGAAACAGGCAGAAAGAGAACGACTGAAAGACACTGAACTGAAGAAAGAAACAGGCAGAAAGAGAACAACAGAAAGACATTGAACTGAAGAAAGAAACAGGCAGAAAGGGAACGACTGAAAGACACTGAACTGAAGAAAGAAACAGGCAGAAAGAGAACGACTGAGAGACATTGAACTGAAGAAAGAAACAGGCAGAAAGAGAATGACTGAAAGACATTGAACTGAAGAAAGAAACAGGCAGAAAGAGAACAACAGAAAGACATTGAACTGAAGAAAGAAACAGGCAGAAAGAGAACGACTGAAAGACACTGAACTGAAGAAAGAAACAGGCAGAAAGAGAACAACAGAAAGACATTGAACTGAAGAAAGAAACAGGCAGAAAGGGAACAACAGAAAGACATTGAACTGAAGAAAGTAACAGGCAGAAAGGGAACAACAGAAAGACATTGAACTGAAGAAAGAAACAGGCAGAAAGGGAACAACAGAAATACATTGAACTGAAGAAACAGGCAGAAAGGGAACAACAGAAAGACATTGAACTGAAGAAAGAAACCGGCAGAAAGGGAACAACAGAAAGACATTGAACTGAAGAAAGAAACAGGCAGAAAGGGAACAACAGAAAGACACTGAACTGAAGAAAGAAACAGGCAGAAAGGGAACAACAGAAAGACATTGAACTGAAGAAAGAAACAGGCAGAAAGGGAACAACAGAAAAATGTTAAACTAAAGAAAGAAACCAGCAGAAAGATAACAGAAAGACATTAGACCGAAGAAAGAAACAAACACAAAGAGAACGGAAAGACATTAGACTGAAGAAAGGTGTTAGACTGAAGAAAGAAACAAGCATAGAGAGAACAATGGACAGGAGTTAGACTGAAGAAAGCTGTTAGACTGAAGAAAGGTGTTAGACTGAAGAAAGCTGTTAATAATAATAATGATAGTATTTATATAGCGCTGAATCTTGTGCAGAGACAAACCTAAGCGCTTTCACACCAGACATTCACACACAAAAAGTCAGACTGAAGAAAGAAATATGCAGAAAGAGAACAAGGGAAAGACGTTAGACTTGAGAAAGAAACAGGCAAAAGGGGAGCAACAAGGGAGCATCACCTGTATTCCTCCTGCCCAGCAGTGTCCAGGATATCCAGGAGACATGTCTCCCCGTCAATCACCACCTGCTTTCTGTACGAGTCCTCTGCAACGTCCAGCACCACACGTCATTACACATCATCACCACCACCGCCGCCATGCACACGACTGGATCTTAACGTCATCACCACCATCAACACGACTGGATCTCATTTCATTTTCATCACCACCACCACCACCATCACCACGACTGGATCTCAGTTCATCACCACCCCCCTCCCCATCTATACAACTGGATCTCATTTCATTTCACCACCACCACCATCCACAAGACTGGATCTCTTTTCATCACCACCACCACCACAACTGGATCTCATTTCATCACCACCACCACCACCATCTACAAGACTGGATCTCTTTTCATCACCGCCACCACCACCATCACCACAACTGGATCTCATTTCATCACCACCACCACCACAACTGGATCTCATTTCATCACCACCACCACCACCACCACAACTGGATCTCATTTCATCACCACCACCACCATCACCACAACTGAATCTCATTTCATCACCACCACCACCACCATCCACAAGACTGGATCTCATTTCATTTCAGCAGCACCACCACCACAACTGGATCTATCACCACCACCACCACCATCCATACAACTGGATCTATCATTATCATCACCACCACCACCATCCATACAACTGGATCTATTATCACCACCACCACCACCACCATCCACACAACTGGATCTATTATCACCACCACCACCACCATCCACACAACTGGATCTATTATCACCACCACCACCACCATCCATACAACTGGATCTATTATCATCACCACCACCACCATCCACACAACTGGATCTATTATCACCACCACCACCACCATCCATACAACTGGATCTATTATCATTACCACCACCACCATCCATACAACTGGATCTATTATCATTACCACCACCACCATCCATACAACTGGATCTATTATCATTACCACCACCACCATCCATACAACTGGATCTATTATCATTACCACCACCACCATCCATACAACTGGATCTATTATCATTACCACCACCACCATCCATACAACTGGATCTATTATCACCACCACCACCACCATCCATACAACTGGATCTATTATCATCACCACCACCACCATCCACACAACTGGATCTATTATCACCACCACCACCACCATCCACATAACTGGATCTATTATCACCACCACCACCACCATCCACACAACTGGATCTCATTTCATCACCACCACCACCACCATCCATACAACTGGATCTATTATCACCACCACCACCATCTACACAACTGTATCTCCACCATTATCAATGAATATATGACAGCCATGTCTCCCTGTGACAAATCCAGTATGATAAATAGAACTGTGCAATCAACAACCATCTACCTGAAGATATAGTCATCAGCCCCATCTGCATGTAATATGCAGCTTCTGTTCAAATGTGTGTGTGTGTGTGTGTGTGTGTGTGTGTGTGTTGTGTGTGTGTGTGTGTGTGTGTGAGTGTGTGTGTGTGTGCGCAGTGCGTGCATGTGTGAGTATGCACACATTTTTATATTGATATGCACTTGTATGTATCCTAATTTCTACTGTATCATTGTTTGTTTATGATTTTCGATTTATGTTTGTATCTTGTTATGTATTATCCCCCCCCCGCCCCCCCAATATTCCTTGTGACCCTGGTACACTTGGTAATAAAGACATATTCTATTCTATTCTATGACCATCACACCCTGCAGAGGTGACAACTGCTGTCCCAGCTACCTGGACCAGAATCTGATTATGGTGGAGAGTGTATTGCCCGAGTTACATTTCCATTCTCCTAGACCAGGTTGCATGAGGCAATCTTTGCTGTGATAAGGTTGCTTAGAGTTAAAAGGAAATTTTCTATCTAAAATTACGTTTAAATAACATGCTTACCGTGACCCAACTAGTGCAGACTCCGGCAGGGGTCTGACATTCCTGTCCTGTGCAAACTACTATCTGCCTATGCGGAGAAAACGAAAGTACTACGGCCGATAACCTCCCGGAAGTAGGTAACCTCCCCTTTGTCCCCCTGGCTAGCGCACTCTTTTGACGGCAACCATCATGACTCCTGTTCCTGTGCTCTCCATACGGCTAAGTTTTTTTTGCTGTGATAAGTTTGCTTAGAGTTAAATATGTTCTTAAGTATATGGAGTGTACCGTGGAGTTAGGAATATTCTTGTCAAAAAGCAAACTTGGTGCTGCTAAGTTCGTTCATGCAGCCCACCCGTGGTCGACAGGGCTTGAGGACCCTTACACAGACGGGAAGGACTGGTTACAGTACACTGACGGGCGCAATAGCCAAGTGGTTAAAGCGTGGGACTTTCAATCTGAGGGTCCCGGGTTCGAATCGCGGTGACGGTGCCTGGTGGGTAAAGGGTGGAGATTTTTACGATCTCCCAGGTCAACATATGTGCAGACCTGCTAGTGCCTGAACCCCCTTTGTGTGTATACGCAAGCAGAAGATCAAATACGCACGTTAAAGATCCCGTAATCCATGTCGGTGTTCGGTGGGTTATGGAAACAAGAACATACCCAGCATGCACACCCCCGAAAGCGGAGTATGGCTGCCTACATGGCGGGGTAAAAACGGTCATACACGCAAAAGCCCACTCGCGTATATGCGAGTGAACGTGGGAGTTGCAGCCCACGAATGCAGAAGAAGAAGAAGAGAAGAAGGTTACAGTACACTGAAAAGTCTGCATCCAGGGGCAAGAGACTGCATATCCAAAGTATGTGTCCTGATACCGAAGTAGAGTAAAATAAAGGAAGAAAAAGAATCTGAAACTGTACTCCCACCATCACCCACAGACACACACACATAAAAACCCAACTCAAAAATTTTAAACAACAAACCCCTCTCCCCCCTCTAACACACCCTCCCCTTCCCTCCCCTAAAACCTCCTCCCCCCTTAAACCCCAAGAAAGTAAAGAAAGAAATCACATACACACACACATACACATATGAACTTTTTTTTTTCTTTTTTTTTAACACTAATATTCACATGCATTCCCTTTCCTTTATACACTATTTTACTCCTTTCCGTCTAAAAACACTTATAGTGAATAGACGTTAAACTGAAGAAAACACACACACACACACACACAACACTACCCATATCCAACAACTGAAAACACACACACACACACACACACACAAATCCTGGAAATATCTTGTGATGGTGATCACATCACTTGTTCAAATATATCCCCAACAGATACTGCGATGTGTACAGTACACCATCTGTTGTCATGGAGACAGAACCCAGTGCACTAACATCATTGCTTACTTTCTCATTTCTGCCTTTGGAAACCCTAACACTTACAGCTATAATAACATGTTAACTCTCTCCATACCAACGGCGAAAGAGACGACGTTAACAGCGTTTCACCCCAATTACCATCATCAAAATATTGCAAGCGGAAGGCTCTTATACTGAAGAGGTGAATGTTGACAAAGAATACCACAATTCTGACGATGGAAGCTAAAGGTTAGGTCATTCAGACACCCACTGGACATCCGATAGGTCTGTGTAGAGGAGAAGAGAGGACTGGCCGTACTGAGTGAGTTAATGAGAAAGAAAAAGCATCTTCCTATGAGTCACATGTTACATTTTGGGGCATCTTGTCTTACTGAATGGCCAAGAGCAAACCATTATAATTTTTTTTTATAATAATTACATTATAATATCAAGTTAGCGAAGAAGACATCCATCTCCAATCTTTTTTCATCCTTGTTCTGGTGCATGTCACACCTTTTATTAAACAAATCTAACGGTGTTTCTAATCTGTAAGTATAACTATACAGCAGCTCTGTCAGTAAACTACTGGTGATATACTGATAGTGATACTCACCTATTGTTGGATCATATTCCTCTACAAAGCTGAAAAAAAAAGACAATAATGATTTCCATTACTTCCTTTGTCCGGATCATACAGGATTCAACATCATCATGAATTTTACAAAGCCTACCTGTTCTGAAACAATGTTGCTCAATTATAAATCTGTTGTAGCTATAAAAACAAGAAAATTGAAAGGGAAAAATGAAAGAAAAAAAAAGAATGAAAATAAAAAACAAACAAAGTGATAAGTTTATAAACAATCACTGGTGTGTTAATAAACACAATATAAACATGCTTTTAACCTGCTTTTGCAGAAAATTAGCTTGGTGTTGTTAAACAAAATTTAACTGAGACAGACAAAGTATAATGATGTAAGTTAGCAAAACAAATGGAACAATAGCATGTTATTTAATAATTGTGGCTGGTCATTAGCCTAACGTTTACTGACTAAACTGATTTTCACAGGGTTTATCATGTGATCAATATCAGCATACTCACTGGTTCTGGATTAACTGGATGGTTAAGGCACTCTTACCCACACCACCAGCTGAAACACACAACAATGTGGGTGTTAAAAAAAAACAACTTACATTGCAATTCGTGTGAGTGGACAAAAACAGGATTCACAAAAATCTACGGACCACCTGAAAACACACACCGTTTTCTTCTAGGATGGGTATGGTGAAATGATCTTGAATTTTTGGCAAACAGCAGTGTATGCTTAACATGCAATGAGTACCACTCGTAACCTGATGTGTGTTTTGCACTCGCACTTGTATTCTTTACAATGGGAAACCATAACTACTGCTGATGACTAAATTTTTCAAGCTGTTTATGGTGCACATATGGCCGAGAAAGTCATTGGTGTAATCAATTGGTTGCCGGTGGCAAACCATATGCTGACTGCACTCAATATTTTTGGGTTGTTTTTTTTAACATTTTGTAGATTTTTTTTTTATCAGGTGAACCATAACTTTTTGTCATATCATGTTTGTATAATAAACAGATAGTAAAATACATCAGCTCACCAATCTTTTCCATGTTAAAATCAACCAAATGCACACAACTGCTACCAGTTTTAAAACAACAACAACCTCCAGTTACCTCTCACTTTGTAAACAGACATGACACTCTCATACCACTGTAACAATTATCAAAACCACAACAACCTTCAGTTACATCACACATTATAAACAGACACGACAAACAGTGTTCAGTCTTTGAAACGCGGTGAAGGGCTGCAGTATCTGGCGGCTGGCCAAGCACCAAGCAGACAAGACACGCCCAGCACTTTAGGTCCTCTTCAATGCCACCGTGTCAGTGTGTCACTCCACCACTAACCTCAACCCGTCAAATTCCCATCAGATGGTTTACGAACAACAGTTACACAACCGTGCACTGAAATACGTTTTTTAAATATTTATAGATTTATAACAGTGTCTGAAAACTACACCACTGGCTTGTTAACAGTTTGGCATTGAGTAATGAATGGTTTACAATGCTTTCACTTGACAGCACATGCAGTGTCTTGACAAAATCTTCGTTTGTAGGCTGCAGTTCCCATGTTAACTGTATACAGTAGACAAGTGCGATTTCACTTGTATGACTGTTTTTACCCTGCCATGTATGCAGTTGTACTTTGTTTTCAAGGGGTTGTGCACGCCGGATATGTTCTTGTTTCCATGAGCCAGCAAGCGCTGACAAGGATTATGTGATCTTTAACGTGTGTATCTGATCTTCTGCATACATATACAGACACAGGGGGTTCAGGCACTAGCAGGTCTGCACATCTGTTGACCTGGGAGACTGGAAAGATCTCCACCCTTTATCCACTAAACGCCGTGACCGTGCTTCAAACCTGGGACTCTCAGATTGAAAGTCCAACACTTTTAATCACTTAGCTGTTGTGCCCATATGACAATAACATAAAACAAATGCCAAGAAAAAAATGGTGATCTATCTGTGTTTGACCACTGATGTTTTGGTTTCGAGAGAGCATCAAATCATACAGACTAATCCACATATGCAACAAAACAAAAAAGATGGGGTCAGCATATGTCTGCCTTACACACAGACACAACATGCTTACCAGCTAACCAGGCCTTTACAACCTTAAGGACCTGACCAAAATTTTGATTCTTTACTTAAACATTCAAACCAACCCTCTGTTAACTCTCCAGAACCCGAGCTGTTGCTCATAACGTTCTTCAGAAGTCTAAAATGATCAAAAAAGGCAACCAGTATGAATCAGGCAATGAAAAACATCAAATTAAAAAACAACAACAACAACAACAAAAAAAGAACCAAGAACACAAAACATTAAATACATTCAGTAACATGAATTAGTTATCAGGTTTAAGTAATTAAAAAAAAAAAAAATTATTATCAGCCATAGGGTTTACTTCCTTATGCTTTCATTAATAACCCACCCCCACCCCCCAAAAAAGACTTTTAAAACCAGTTATCATGTAGGCTGGAGTATCCATCTAACTAATAAATGAAAGGAAGAAGAAGAAAATCATGCTGCCATATCATTTACGACACTGCACTAACAATAACAGCGACAGAGGAAAATATTATTAAAAAAAAAAAAAAGACAGAACAAATAACTGACATGAACTTTATCTCATCTGATGACTCTTCACAATACAAAGTCTGTTTCCCTTTTTTTGGGGTGGGTGGGGGTGGAGGAGGGGTTTGGGCAGGGGTGTGTGTGTGGGGGGGGGGGGGGCAGGGGAAAGAGGAAGGAAAGGAGTTGTTCTGCTGCCCTATTTTGTCGGTTCTCTGGCTGCTGTTATACATGTGGTGCTCTTTCTGGTTTCTCCAAGCACACATATACATCATAGTTCATTCTTTCATGGTATTACATTGCATTGTATTGTGCTGCATTGTAGTTTGTATCATTACTGTTTGTCACACCAGGTTTCTCTGTGTGAAATTCAGGCTGTCTTCATGGGAGAGAGTTTGTTGAAAACAGTGCAGTGCTGTGCCACTCCACTTTTTTTCTTCTGTCAGCAAGCCTATTTTATTTATTTATTTATTTATATTTCTTTTTATCACAACCGATTTCTCTGTGTGAAACTCGGGCTGCTCTCCCCAGGGAGAGCGCGTCGCTACACTACAGCGCCAACCATTTTTTTGTATTTTTTCCTGCGTGCAGTTTTATTTGTTTTTCCTATCGAAGTGGATTTTTTCTACAGAATTTTGCCAGGAACAACCCTTTTGTTGCTGTGGGTTCTTTTATGTGTGCTAAGTGCATGCTGCACACGGGACCTTGGTTTATCGTCTCATCTGAATGACTAGCGTCCAGACCACCACTCAAGGTCTAGTGGAGGGGGAGAAAATATCGGCGGGTGAGCCGTGATTCGAACCAGCGTACTAAGATTCTCTCGCTTCCTAGGCAGACGCCTTACCTCTAGGCCATCACTCCACATATTTGTTTTACTATCAGTGGATTGTTCCAACAGAATTTCTCCAGGGACATCACTTTTGTCACAGATGGTTATAAAATATAACAGTTTGGCATCAAGCATTGAACAGTTTACAATGTTTTTACAAGACAGTACATATTATTGTTTGACAAGAATATAACATAACTGCTTTTGCGTGTGCCAAACACATGCTGCACACTGGACCTTGGTTGGGTTTTTTTTGTTGTCTAATCTGAATGGCCACCACTCAAGGTCCAGTGGATGGGGAGAGTAAAAACCCTGGTCCGTACATGGGACTCAAACCCATGAGCACTCAGTTTCTAGTCAGGCGTGTTAACCACTGGGCCAGGTCTGTAATCAACAGCTCCCACCGAATGAGCTTGCCCTGTGCTCACTGTGAGTTCATCACGTTCTACTGGCATCTTCAGTTTCTCAAGGAGGCATGACTACATTTCTACAAGTCCATATATATATACACACTACACCACATCTGCTAGGCAGATGCCTGACCAGCAGCAGAACCTGATGTGCTTTATCAGGCCCTGGGTGCCTGCATATATATTTGTGTACCTATCAGAGTGGATTTCTTCAACAGATTTTTGCCAGAGGACAATACCTTTGATGCCATGGGTTCTTTCTCAGTGTGCCAAGTGCATGCTGCATACAGGACTTTAGTTTATCATATTATCCAAATACCTAGATGCTGAGTTTTGATTTTCCTAGTCAAACGTGGAAGAAAGCGCAAGAGCAGGAACTGAACCCAGACCCTCACAAATACTGTACTGGCAGATAAACATCTTAACTCTCTCCATACGAACGGCGAAAGAGATGACGTTAACAGCGTTTCACCCCAATTACCATCATCAAAATATTTCAAGCAGAAGGCTCATATATTGAAGAGGTGAATGTTGACAAAAAATACCACAATTCTGACGACGGAAGCTAAAGGTTGGGTCATTCAGACACCCACTGGACATCCGAGGGGTCTGTGTAGAGGAGAAGAGAGGACTGGCCGTACTGAGCGAGTTAAGCATCCTGCCACCTGCCTCTCTGGCAATGGCCTCTTCTTCTTCTTCTGCGTTCGTGGGCTGCAACTCCCATGTTCACTCGTATGCACACGAGTGGGCTTTTTCGTGTATGACTATTTTTACCCCGCCATGTAGGCAGCCATGCTCCGCTTTCGGGGGTGTGCATGCAGGGTATGTTCTTGTTTCCATAACCCACCGAACGCTGACACGGATTACAGGATCTTTAACGTGCGTATCTGATCTTCTGCTTGCATATACACACGAAGGGGGTTCAGACACTAGCAGGTCTGCACATATGTTGACCTGGGAGATCGTAAAAATCGCCACCCTTAACCCACCAGACGCCGTCACCGTGATTCGAACCCAGGACCCTCAGACTGAAAGTCCAATGCTTTAACCACTCGGCTATTGCGCCCATCTGGCAATGGCCTCAATTCTGTGGACATGGACTGAAGACCCTGACACTAACTAAAAAGGTATTTTCAAAGGCACTGGAGAAATGGGGGGCAGAGGGTAGGGGGTGGGGGTTGGGGGGGGGGGGGAGATTTAGATGTTACAGTGAAAGCAGGCACAAATCAAATGCAACATAACTTTCTGTACTTTTCCTCCATACATTTCTTGACAAACAATAAGAATGAAGATGATGTTTGTCATAGTTTAAAAAAACAACCAAAAAAACCCTTCTTTTTAACAAAACAATGCAAAGCTGAATACTTTCTTTTGCTTTTTTTAACAGAATATGCCAGCATAAAGTGAGTATAAGTTAAAGACATAACTTGTCATAGTCAGCACACTTCAGTGAACAAAGCGGTCATTGATCAGCATGATGAAGAGGACACTGCTCAACTGTGTCACCCCTGTCTTCCCTCT
>NC_134902.1:3557471-3562471 GCF_041734735.1 Babylonia areolata | reverse complement strand
GAGCCTAGAGAGACAGACTGACTGACAGACTCAGTGAAAGAAAGACAGAGAGAGACAGAGACACTCAGTCAGACAGACAGACAGACACTGAGAAATTACTAGTGAAGATACTGAGACCGAGACAGAAAGACAGACAGAGTGTTAAACATTTGTTCTTGCCACTCTATACTGAACAATAGCGAGTAACATCATATTCAGTGGTCAGTGACAACTGACAACGTGACAACCTGTGACAACATGTCAGTAGTGATCAACAATAAAAATATCATGTAGAAAACACTGCCCTCGGAAACCAGTTAACTGATGCACTGAAAGCAAACTCGGCGAAAACAAAAATAAATTAACCAAACAAAAAATAAACAAATTAAAAAAAAAAAAATCCAAAGAAATCATAACGAAGAAACAAAAAAAGGGGGAAAAAATGAACCGAGAAAAACAAAAACAAAAACAACCCTCACCCCCACCCCTCCCCACTGAAATACGTGTTGCATATTTTCACGATGTATACTATTGAGAATGCGCACAGTCCTCAGTTACGAATAAAGTTATAGTATCACACGTGCGCGCGCACTGACAAACTGACACACATGCACTGACTCGGACATGCACCGGCGCACTAACGCACACCGGCACACCTGGTACCGTACACACACACACACACACACAGACACACACACACACACGTCACACACACAAAACACACACACACACACACACACACATACACACGTTTTGTTCATCTCTCTCTCTCTCTCTCTCTGTCTGTCCGTGTCTGTCTTTCCGTGTCTGTCTCGGCTGTCTCTGTCTGTCTGTCTGTCTCTCTCTTTGTCTCTCTCTCAACACTGACACGTTCACATGTACATCATGCACGATATATCAAGCGTCGTCAGTACTATCAGTATCAGTAGCTCAAGGAGGCGTCACTGCGTTCGGACAAATCCATAATACGCTTCACCACATCTGCCAACTGAGATGCCTGTCCACTTAGCAGCCTGCGTAACCCAAAGCGCTTAGTCAGGCCTTGTCAGTACTGCGCATTGATTCAAACGGATCACGTGGCAGCTAAAAGCCATGCGTCCACTGCATTCATACGAGTTTGACAATAATTATAATACAGAGAGAGAGAGAGAGAGAGAGAGAGAGAGAGAGGGAGCAGCTTCCGGAGATAGACAGGGACATAATTGCATCTGTTGTTCTCTCTGCACATAATTTTAATTTCCCATATAATTACCTCCCTTGAATCATTGTCTCTTTATCAAAAGAGTTAATAATTCCAAGCCGTGTCGCGTGCTTCCCATCAAGGCAATGCTTGCTGCATTTCGTGACTCGTACGAGACTCACACATCAAAGCAAGTTAAAAAAACTCGTTGACAATCATAATGATGAGAAGATTATTATTATTATTATTTATTTTTTAATGACCATAGCCAAAATCTTCGTTTCTGCATGGCGGGAGGTTGCCTAAAAAACAAGATCCAGAGCTCCACCCCCCCACCGCCCTCCCCGGCGGTCCCCTTCCCTCCGCCTCTCACCCATCTCCCAATGTGATTCTTGGCTAAAATATGTTTGGGATCAGGTAATTGTTATTTCAGGTTAAAACATGCACGTTGATAAGCGTTTTGAGTTGTCCAGCTATTTATTGATTGATTTTTTTTTTTTTAACCAATTAAAAACTAAATGCACAGAAATGTAAACGTACAGCGTACCAACAACAGAAGGGGAAAATGTAGCGAAACGAGACAGAGACACCGAGAGAAGAAAAAAAGAAAGAAGAAAGAACAAGAGAAGCAAGGCCTTCAAGACTCACTTGTGATAAATTAAGTCCCTGAGCATTAATTACAGAGTAATCTCCCTTCTTTACTACCTGCACCAAAACGTTTGCAAAATAAATAAAAATTCCATGCTTAGCAAAAGAAGTTCTTGTTTGAACAAAAAAAAAAAAATGATAATAATGACTCCTCTTGTTGTTGTGTCCGAATGAGAGGTCAAAGTGCCAAGTTTAGAGAATACGAAAAATATAAATATAACAGTAAATGCAGTTTGCATATAATTAGGCTTCTTTTTTTTTCTTTTTTTGTGCCCATCCCAGAGGTGCAATATTGTTTTAAACAAGATGACTGGAAAGAACTGAATTTTTCCTATTTTTATGCCAAATTTGGTGTCGACTGACAAAGTATTTGCAGAGAAAATGTCAATGTTAAAGTTTACCACGGACACACAGACACACAGCCACACACACACAGAGACAACCGAACACCGGGTTAAAACATAGACTCACTTTGTTTACACAAGTGAGTCAAAAACAAGAGAGGAGAAATCAACAACAACAACAGCAACAAAAGGCTGACAGAGAGGCAGACAGAAGACAGACCGGACGAACGGACAAACGTTGTTATATGATTTGGCACAGATTCTGATGTCCGAGTCAAACAGATGTATACACTGACATTTGATTTCATCATAATCTTCACCAAACACTGCAGTTTTAAGTACAGACTTGGCTTTGATTTGTTGTTGTTGTTGCTTTCAAGTCTTTCAATGTTCGAAAACTTCTACGCTTTATAATGAAGGATAACTGTTCTGTCTACAGAAATTTTTATTCATTTGTCATTTTTAGTTCCGGTTTGTCTTTTTAGACGTCATGTGTAACTCTGAAGCGCGTGGTCGCTCTTGCAATTTTCATTCCTTCTTCAACGCCCTCAGTTCACGTAAAGTAAGCCATTCCCTTTTGTTTTCAACACAAATGAGTCTGTTTTTGTTGTTGCATTGGTGTTAAGTGCAAATTATTTACATTTTTGACACAGTGATTTTCTATCGCATCCCGTCGATCGTATTTTTGGATCTAATCCTGATAGAAATTGATTCAGTTGGCATGCAGATCTGCCGTAGATTTCTGGCTTCTTATAAAAGCTTACCTTTCTTTGCTATAGTGATAATTTCCTAAGACTAGTTTCAATAGTTACGTCTTTTCTAGGGAAAAGTCATTTGGATGTTATAATTTTCGGTGTACGCCACCTTTCAGTGAAAAAAGTGTGATGCTGCGTTCTTTCAATGTTTTGGTGCGCGGTGGTGCAACGGATCCGGCCGACTTTCATTGTTACGATGTTAGCATTTATGTTTTGTTTAGGAAACTTGGTGCTTAGAACCCATTATATGGGGAGTTTGCGTTATATAAGTACTATTATATATGGCATATATATATATATATATATATATATATATATATATATATATATATATATATATATAGATGTAGCCAAGCTGGTTCTAACCGTTGTTCAACTCACAGCACATGCCGTAAAGCAGACGACAGTTTCTCTGCAGTGACGGTGTCCAACCATTGACCTGAGGAGGTAACTCCTGTGGCGTAAAACTATTCAAATTTGAAAAGTTTCAGTTTCAGTTTCAGTAGCTCAAGGAGGCGTCACAGCGTTCGGATAAATCCATATACGCTACACCACATCTGCCAAGCAGATGCCTGACCAGCGGCGTAGCCCAACGCGCTTAGTCAGGCCTTGAGAGAAAAAAAAGAAGAAGCCGGAAAGGTTGATAAATAATAGATGATAAGCGTACATAAATAAGTAAATAAATACATCAATAGATAAATAAATAAATAATAATTATAATATGAAAAGGTAATAATAATAATAATAATAAATAATAATTATAATATGAAAAAAGGTAGTAGTAATAATAATGATGATAAAAAAAAATAAAAAAAATAAAAAAGTAAATAAATAAGACAACAATGATGATAAATAAGCAAATAAATGTAAAACATGAAGACACACATTCACACATACACCCACACATGCATAACAGATATACGCCAAACATACAGTTTCACAGATATGAATGCACAGTCAAATACACATAAACGTACATGAGCCCCAACACACGCACACACACACACACACACACACACACACACACACACACATTACCCTGCACCTCCTCTACCCCCCTCCTCCACACACTCATTTCTAGGCTACGTATCGCAGCTTCCACGACACACACACACACACACACACACACACACACACAGATGAACACTTACTTGTACAAGCACACACACATACGCCAATATCCCCCACCCCACAAAGATATATATACACACGCACGTTCCAATATCCCGTTGCTCCAACAGTGTAGGCATGCATACACTCGCATACCTCATCCTCTACCCCCCACCTGCCCCCCGGCACCCCCACCTCCCTCTCACACACACACACACACACACAAACATACGCACGTGCACAGAACTCTCCTGACACTTGTGTACACTTATACACCCTTGCGCATGCACAAACGCACTCAAACACACAGACCCACACATACACACACGCACAGAAGAAAGGTGTTAGGTGTTAGCGTTGTCGTCTGCTACATCCGGTCACTCACCGAGGTGCCACTCTCAACTGAGCACACATCGAGCGTGTCACACATTAACATTCTGCTGCATTCTCTTCTTTTTCTCTTCTTTTAACATTGTAACAAGGCCTTCAAGACTCACTTGTGATAAATTAAGTCCCCTAGCATTAATTACAGAGTAATTTCCCTTTTTTACTATCTGCACCAAAACGTTTGCAAAATAAATAAAACTTCCATGCTTAGCAAACGAAGTTCCTGTTCGAACAAAAAATGATAATAATGACTGCTCTAGCTGTTGGGTCAGAATATCAGATCAAAGTGCCAAGTTTAGAGAATACAAAAAATATAAATATAACAGTAAATGCAGTTTGCATATAATTAGGCTTCATTCTTTATTTTTTTGTGCCCATCCCAGAGGTGCAATATTGTTTTAAACAAGATGACTGGAAAGAACTGAATTTTTCCTATTTTTATGCCTAATTTGGTGTCAACTGACAAAGTATTTGCAGAGAAAATGTCAATGTTAAAGTTTACCACGGACACACAGACACACACAGACACACACACACACACACACACACACACACAGACAACCGAACACCGGGTTAAAACATAGACTCACTTTGTTT
>NC_134902.1:3532471-3552471 GCF_041734735.1 Babylonia areolata | reverse complement strand
AGTTGACACCAAATTAGGCATAAAAATAGGAGAAATTCAGTTCTTTCCAGTCATCTTGTTTAAAAGAATATTGCACCTCTGGGATGGGCACACACACACACACACAAAATGAAGCCTAATTATATGCAAACTGCGTTTACTGTTATATTTATATTTTTTGTATTCTCTAAACTTGGCACTTTGATCTGATATTCTGACCCAACAACAAGAGCAGTCATTATTATCATTTTTTGTTCAAACAGGAACTTCTTTTGCTAAGCATGGAAGTTTTATTTATTTTGCAAACGTTTTGGTGCAGACAGTAAAAAAGGGAAATTACTCTGTAATTAATGCTAGGGGACTTAATTCGAATCAGGTTAGGACCTTTTTTGTTGTTGTTTTATTGTTGTTGTTTTTTGTTTTCTTTTTTTTTTTTTTAACGCGAAGCTTTATAATAACAACAAATACAGAACACATTTTAACGATCAGATTTAAAAAAAAAAGTGTATCACAAGTGAGTCTTGAAGGCCTTGCCTCTCTTGTTGTCTTTCGTATTGAAACGTACAGTTCTGGAGTATTGAAACGTACAGTTCTGGCTTTCTGAAGAAAAATACACAATGTTTCCGGGTTTGTGTTTTTTTTCCTATTGTCCTTTCGCCTCCCTGTCTTGGTCGTGGTTATTTGTACGTCAGTGTTAATGATCGTCGTGGTTATTTGTACGTCAGTGTTAATGATCATCGTGGTTATTTGTACGTCAGTGTTAATGATCGTCGTGGTTATTTGTATGTCAGTGTTAATGATCGTCGTGGTTATTTGTACGTCAGTGTTAATGATCGTCGTGGTTATTTGTACGTCAGTGTTAATGATCATCGTGGTTATTTGTACGTCAGTGTTAATGATCGTCGTGGTTATTTGTACGTCAGTGTTAATGATCGTCGTGGTTATTTGTACGTCAGTGTTAATGATCGTCGTGGTTATTTGTACAACACTGTGTTGATGATCGTCGTGGTTATTTGTACGTCAGTGTTGATGATCGTCGTGGTTATTTGTACGTCAGTGTTAATGATCGTAACTTGTTTCTTTCTCTCATTTCTTTTCCAGTTTATTTAAAACCATTATTTTATTTCCAGTTCCAACGTAAATCAGACAGAGCTATTGTCCCAAAGCCTAAAATTGATTTATTTAAGACGAGTCTCTCATTTTATGGAAGCATAGAATGGAACATGCTTCCAAAGACATGTCGTCAAATTCCAGCCATATCTCTCTTTAAAACTAACATAAACATATTTCTGTTCGATACTTTTGATTAACCTACTCGCGGTCTTTTGCAAATGCTTGCTTGTACTCAGTCCACTAGCTGCCATGCCATGATGAATGAAAAATTGAATGTATGTGTGATCATGTCGTGCTTGCAAATGAACAGTAAGTGCGTGTGTCTGTCTGTGTGTGTTTGAGTGTGTGGGCGTGAATGTGTACGTGTGTTTTTTGTTTGCTTGTTTTATAATGTGTGTGTGTGTGTGTGTGTGTGTGTGTGTGTGTGTGTTAGTACGTACGTACGTACATGATAGTGTACCAATTGTTCTTTTCATTGCTTTGTTACTTTCAATAGACTATTCCAATTTCTATTCTTATTCGACGTTCTTATTGTTTTAGTTTATTTCATTTTATTTCCTTATTTCTATGTTTTGCGTCGTTCTTTATTTTTATGTTTTGTGTCATTAAATGGGTATAATTGTAAAAAGGACTTTACTGCGCCTAATTCTTTACCCATTAAAGATTCATTCAATCAATCAATCAGTCTTCTGGAAAAGAGATTGTTGATTTACCATGCTTGCTTCCGGTCAACATTTTCTGTCTTTTTTTTCATCATCGTCAAGGTGTTTGTTATTTCGGTCTGTTTTTGTTTTGTTTTTTGTTTGTTTCTTTTCTTGTGTCTCTTATGTTGTTTTATATCTTTCTGACTTATTTCTGTTTTAAGATAAATCAAAATAGTTTTGTTTTCTTTTCTTATATATATATATATATTTTTTTTAATTATCTAAAAGTTTTGCTTCAGTAACCGTGTTACGAATGTATGGAATCAATTTCCACTGCGTTTAAAGCAAGCACCATCAACTTACTCATTCAAGAATCAACTGGACAATTCTACAAAATTCTTAACTTAATTTTTTTTTTTTTTTTTTTAGAGAGAGTTTGATGAATAAATAAAATATGAACGAGGCGTCGAACCTTGACCAAAGTCTGTAACACAATGTGTCATGAGATCAAAGAAGGGACTGTTTAGAAGTTTCAAAGCTTGGTTTTGTCCCTGACCTACAAGTCCCCCTCCCCCTCCTCCTCCTCCTCCTCCCCCTCCTCCTCCTCCTCCTCCTCCTCCTCCTCCTCCTCCCCCTCCTCCTACTACTACTACACGTTTACGACTTTAACATAATTATGAAATGAATGTTACCTCTTTCATTTATTCCTTCCTTCCATCCCGTATGTTTTGTGTTTCGGGCAATATCTACATTTCTTTCCTTTCAGTTTATTTTTCGAAGACAGAAAAAACATGGCAAATTGTTTTAATTACATTGTAATGTAATTTATACTCTGTATTTCTTCCCCCATCGAATGCTGTAAAGGAGGCCAATATATAAATGGAGGGGAAGAAATGTACAGTATATATATTACAATGTTATTAACCAATTTAACTCTCTCCATACGAACGGCGAAAGAGACGACGTTAACAGCGTTTCACCCCAATTACCATCATCAAAATATTGCAAGCGGAAGGCTCTTATACTGAAGACGTGAATGTTGACAAAGAATACCACAATTCTGACGACGGAAGCTAAAGGCTGGGTCATTCAGACACCCACTGGACATCCGAGGGGTCTGTGTAGAGGAGAAGAGAGGACTGGCCGTACTGAGTGAGTTAAAACTTTTTCCGCCTCCGAAACGAAAGAGTACATAGACAGAAATTAATGTGGGTATTGCCGTGTTTCGTTCGTATTTCTGTGATGATCGCTAGTTGTTTCTTTGTGTCTTTATGTTGTTATTTTCCGTATTTCATGATGTCTCACGTTTTGTTTCTCCTTTGCCCCACAATATGGTGTTACTTTCTTTTTAAATGTCCCTGCTGTTGTATCCTTTCTTGATCTGGTTTTCATTTCATTGGACTGGTTTGTATGCTTGGGAACTGGTTTGCGCTTTAACATCGTTAGTGTGTTCTATCATCAACTTGAAATGTTTCATCATCATCATCAGTCATCATCATCATCATCATCAACATCATCTTCTCCTTCACTGAACATCAACATCAACATCATCATCAACACTGATCTTCCTCTTCGTCAACATCAACATCATCATCATCATCTTCTCCCTCTTTTTCATCATCATCTTCATCATCTTCTTCCTCTTCTTCATCATCATCATCTTCCTCTTCTTCTTCTTCTTCATCATCTTCATCATCATCATCATCTTCCTCATCATCATCATCATCATCTTCCTCTTCTTCATCATCATCATCATCATCTTCCTCTTCTTCTTCATCATCATCATCATCATCTTCTTCTTATTCAGTCTTTTTCTTCTTCGTCGTCGTCATCAGTCATACATTAAGACAAAGTATTTGATTTTAAAACACACACACACACACACACACACACACACACACACACACACACGTGACGTGTAAACATACGTAATAGGCTTAGTAATTTATCCCAGAACTAAAAAAAAAACAAACAAACAAAAAAAACAACCCAGACTTGTCCGGTTAATTATAGTGTGCTGAAAAAAAAGAAAAGAAAAAGAAGAAATTCAGTGAATCAATTTGATACAAAGTATCCAACCATAACCTCCACACACACACACACACACACACACACACATACACACACACCCTCTCCCCCTCCCCTCTCACGCGCCCGCCCAACATATTGATTTAAACAGAATCCTGCCATTGTATCAATTTATCTAAAGAATATCATCAATTTAAACCGCATCCTGTCATCTTAATCATTTTTTCTACAGAATATTGATTTAAACAGATTCCTATCATTAATTATTTTGGTTAAATTTAATGCTATTCGAGAATGAACGTCTCATTCACACGCTTTACGGATTTCAATCGCTATGCCAAGAACGGTTATCAATGGTTTCCCCTGTTGCGCGAGACGGAACTGCAGTTACTCCCCTTGTAACCATTGGCTGGGTATTGAACCTTCCAACACCTGTCGTTCTTAACACGCGGACACGCGCGCGCACGCACGCACGCACAGAAACAAACAGGGGCACACACACACACACACACACACGCCGTGCACATCAGTGTATTTGGTGCTCCCATTGGCTTCTTTCGTGTTTGTATTGTGCTTTGGGATGAGTTGTTACTAGGTATTTGGATGTTTGTCAGTAGTGGGTGTTACTTCTCATTCTCTCTTTCTCTGTCCGCTTGCAAGTTGTCTGTCAATATGTGTCAGTGGTGTGTGTGTGTGTGTGTGTGTGTGTGTGGTGGGTGGGTGGGTGTGATATCTAAAAATAGGGTGAGGTGTATAGTCATTGAAAGGTGTTCTGTGAAAACATGACTCCGCTTACGATGGCGCTTTTGAATTTTCTTCCTAATCCTCTTTAGCGAAATTTTAGCGACACAAGAAGCATCCTTCATGGGTTTCACGTAAAAATTGAAAGCGATTTGACGATAAAGTTTTGTAAATACAGCCTTCCAGAACAATCTTTGATAGTAAAACAATTGCAGTTTGCATTATTTGCCGTGCCAGTCCTCTCTCTCTCTCTCTCTCTCTCTCTCTCTCTCTCTCTCTCTCTCTCTCTCTGTGTGTGTGTGTGAGAGAGAGACACTAAATCCATTAATGTGTGTCTGTCTGATGACGCCACCAATATAACTTGGTTCGTTGTGTGTGTGTGTGTGTGTGTGTGTGTGTGCGTGTGTGTGTGTAGTGGTAAAGAAACTGTATCGTATGTGTGCGCGTGTGTGTGTGTGAATCTTTTTTTTTCCTACGTTTTTTTTTTCTCACCATGCTTCTGACTATATAGTATGATGTAGTGTTGACCCTGTTCAGGGCGGGGACTGGATGTTGGAGAAATAGAAAAGAAAAAAAAAAGTAAAAAAAAAAAAAAAAGCACGCCAGTACTTGTCTATTATCCTTGGGGGGAAAAATGTCTTGCCTTGCCTTGCCTTGTCTTGTCTGTGTCTGTGTGTCTGCGTCTGTCTGTCTGTGAGATAAGCATTCTTGGGGGGGTGGGGGGGTGGGGGGGGGGATAAATAAAGACATTATCTTGCAGTGGTGACGAGCTCGTCCAGTTCGCGGCCGATAAGACAGGGTGTTTCTAACGTTGTTAATTGTTCCACCCCCCCTCTCGATCTTAGCTCTGACTGACATCTTTTCTCCGCCGGGTGTGAGTCATGCCGTTGGTATTAAACTGATGAACTTCACGTCTGTGTATGTGGTCACCACCCCCTCCCCCCCTCACACACAACCCAACCTCTACTTTCCTGTCTGTGTTTGTGTGGGTGGGTGTTGTGTTGTCTGTGTGTGTGTGTGTGTGTGCGTGTGTGTGTGTGTGTGTGTGTGTGTCTTGTCTGTCTCTTTGAAACTTACACACAGACGGAAAAACACTGAGACGCAGACGCCACGTAAATTGCTACAAAAATATAGATAAACACCAAGCTCGCCCACAGAGAGAGAGAGAGAGAGAGAGAGAGAGAGAGAGAGAGAGAGTTACAATGACACTGACACGAATTCATTGAATAAACCATAGCCCCTTTCAATGGCGGGTACTCATTCGACAAATAATATAACTCATGATTACTAATTCAAGAAAAAAGAAGAAGAAGAAGTCAACTTATATAAATAATTTGCAGTTTCCTGGAAAGAAACATGTTTCGTGATACTTAATCAAATTAACCGATTTTGTCTAATAAGCTGGGTTCACCTCTGTTTCATGTAACTTGGACTGCATTCAGAATACATCTGACATCTGAACCAATAGGCATAAAATAGAAACCTACCAAAATCAAGGAGGGAGAGAGAGAGAGAGAGAGAGAGAGAGAGAGAGAGTTTTCGTTTCGTCACTAGATTTCAACTTAATAAATGATCAGTGTGCTAGTATTTCATTTGAATCAGCGAGGTCTGAAGGCAGGAGCAAGTCGAAAAACCTTGTACACCACGCGCCTTATGCACGTTAAAGACCCCACAGCAATAATGTCAGTTGACAAGGAGTTGGACTTACTGGTTAGATATCTTTATAAAAAAAAAAAAAGATGAATCGCCACCCCGCAACACTATCAACAGACGGAAAACAGATAAAAATGAAATATTAGCCGATGGGTCACGTTGTAACGTGTCTTCAAAAGTTTTACTACCACTATTTTTTTTTTAGCAAAGTGATGAATACACTCCTAGAATAAATGTTTTTATAGATTTGGCAACATTTTTCAGTTTCTTTTATAAACAAATGCAATGACATATGAATTTAGTTCGGGCGATGTAGAAAAAAAAAATGGAGAAAAAAATGTCAAAAGAACAATTAAAGAAACAACACACTAGTGTTGTACCAGAAAAGAACTCTCGGTGCGCTGACTTTCTTTAGTTAGTTTGGGATGACAAGTGTGGTTCGTCTGTCGGGATCAACGAGGACCATCCGCAGAGTCCGCCGGATCCAGTCTTCACATGCTTGGGTAGACAAGCCCTAACTCACCGAGGGTTTGAGACCCGTCGGCTACCCTCGCCTAGTTTAGCCAGCCTGTCAAAGCTGCTGCCCGGGGGTTGGATGACAAGTACTGAGAATGACAACAGCATTTCGCCATCAGATTTCTCCAAATCACATCGTAAGAAACACAATACCACACGTAAGTCGACTTTTACTCAAATTCTTTTTGTTTTGTCTACCTCTTACACTACGACAACGTTTTCTCTTTTTTTTTCTGTTTGCAAGTAAAAAGTGAAGTTTAATAATTAAAAAAAAACAAAAACAACAACAAAAAAAACCCAAACAAAAACACAAAAAAAACAAAAAACAAAACAAAAACAAAACAAAAAACAAAACAAACAAAAAAAAAAAAAAAAAAACGGGTGGGGAGGGGGGTGTTGGGGTAGGGGGTGGGAGAGGGTGGGGGGTTGGCTTGTAAGTGAACGGGTGTTGGAATTAGGGGAAAAAACAAACAAACCAACAACGACAACCCAAACACAGACATTGCAAAAGAGTGTGGTAAAGTGAAGTGATATATTCATTATCGAAAGACAGAACAACAAAATAAAAGTCAGTAACATGATTACTGTAAAACTCCAAATAGCTAAACCAAAGAAATCTTTTCTTTTTTCTTCTTCTTCAGTACGCTACTGCAAAAACGAAGCCGATATCAGAAATGTTACTCTGCGTCATTAGTTCAGTTGATATGATCTTTGTTTTGATATAAAATATTTAAAAAAAAACAAATTTAATGTTGAATTGTGTGTGTGTGTGTGTGTGTGTGTGTGTGTAAAATCGCTTTTGAGAACATTTGGGAGAATCGGTAGTTTTGTATGCGACTTCTGTTCGTTTCGTTTTTTGTAGTTATGGTATACGTTTTTTTTTTTTGTTTTTTTTTTTTGCAAGTATAGGCTGTGTGTGTAAGGTTGCGTGAGTGGGATAGACAGAGCGGAAGAGAATAAATTTTGTGTGGAAGAGAAATGTCTGTATTCTGTGTATGTGTTGTCGGGTGAACTGGGTTGGGTGTTAGGTTTTAAAACAGTTCTCGACCTCTTCCCTAGGGGGGTCGTGACATATGAATGACAACAATGACATTAAGAATGATAATATCTATAATCATGATAATTATGACAAATGGGTAAACAAACAAATAAGTAAATGATCAGTATCAGTAGCTCAAGGAGGCGTCACTGCGTTCGGTCAAATCCATATACGCTACACCACATCTGCCAAGCAGATGCCTGACCAGCAGCGTAACCCAACGCGCTTAGTCAGGCCTTGAGGAAAATAAATAAATAAAATAAATAAAATAAAATAAAATAAATAATGTAAAAAAAAAAAAAAAGAATAAGTAAATGAATACATGAACAGATGACGAATGATCAAATAAATGAATAGACAAATAAATGAATAGATAAACAGATGAATAAACAAAAAATAAATACATACATAAATAAATAAATTTATGTAAAGCTGAATAGATCTTGTGCGGAGCGAAATCCTAGCGTCTTCGCTCATGACATTCACACGCGCAGACAACTCTCAACCACAGGGTCGAAGGACAACTTCTAAACTCGTGTGGACAGAAGGCCACAGAAACCAGATTGAAAAAAATAAACTTACTTTAGGTGGTACATAGCTCATATCCCACGAGCGAAACAGGTTTCATTGTTCTGGAAATAATGGTGGTGTACTTTGTGTGTGTTGGTTTTTTTTTTATTGACAAGACTGTTGCAGTTGTAAGGCCTGGACAAGAATTTTAATGAGAAATTTTACTCTACTATGACGTAAAAAAAGTAATTAAAAAACAAAACAAAAACAAAACAACAACGTCACCTTGACGTCAGGTCCACAGAGATCCAAAGATCAAATCAAATCTCATGTCATTGAAGTACTGAAGATTTTTTTGGGGGGGGGGGGAGGGGGGGGGGATATCTTTAACGATGTCAAGACTTCTTAAACAACGAAAAGCAAAACACTTTCAAACTGTTCATATCTTACCGGTCTAAATAACACGCAATGTGGGTGATAAAACATCTTTAAAAAAAAAAGAATGACAGAAAATAAGCTAACTAACCCGCTCCCCCCAAAAACAAAACAAAACAAGAAAAAACACCACCACAAAACAACAACAACAACAAAAAACAAAAAAACCCAACCAAAACAAACAACTGTGGATGGAGAGAGAAAGGGGCTATTTCGGAACTAGGCAGAATTTTTTTCATCACGCAAAAACTATATGTTAAATCCGCTAATTGGTCTGTTTTATCTATCTGTTTATGAGGAAGGTTTGATTGAATGATCGTGCATGTAACTAACTTGATATCGAAGTGTTTGATGAAACATCGAAATGCTCCTTTCAGAGTTTGTGTGTGTGTGCGTGCGTGCGTGCGTGCGTGCGTGCGTGCGTGTGTGTGTGTGTGTGTGTGTGTGTGTGTGTGTGTGTGTGAATATAAAATAAAAACGAACAATTAAAAACAAAACGTGACTACATTTCTCCAATGTAGTTTCAACCACTTCTTACGTCTGGGAATCCGTCAATTTATTATGATTTTTTTCAATGTTCACTTGCTTGAATCAAATTAATTTAGGAAACCCGACCTTCCATGTAATTTAAAAACTGTGCGTGCGTGCGTGTGCTTGCATGCTTGCGCGCGCGCGTGTGTGAGTGTGCATGCACCAAATGTTTTCTGTTTCCATACCCTTTTCGTTCAAGGAAATTTTCGTTTTCTCATCGAATGATCAGGGGAAGAACTTTTACCTTTGTGACAAAGGTTTCTCCCCTATGTTCTCATTCTGCCTTCTCATTCTACCTGTTCCTATCTCTCATGTGTGTGTGTGTGTGTGTGTGTGTCCGCCGGCGAGCAAGCAAAATAAACGGTAAAACAATCTTTAGGATCTTTCATGTTGGGAGTAGGTTTCATTCCTTTCCCAGGTGCTTTTCAAGGTGGTTCCTTTTTTTTCCTTCCTCAGTGGTTTTATCACAGTGTAAGAAAACCACAAGCCCTGACGTCCTTTTTGTATTTAACTCTTTCCATACGAACGGCGAAAGAGACGACGTTAACAGCTTTCACCCCAATTACCATCATCAAAATATTGCAAGAGGAAGGCTCTTATACTGAAGAGGTGAATGTTGACAAAGAATACCACAATTCTTACGACGGAAGCTAAAGGTTGGGTCATTCAGACACCCACTGGACATCCGAGGGGTCTGTGTAGAGGAGAAGAGAGCACTGGCCGTACTGAGTGAGTTAAGTTCTCTTTATACAGGAAGGGTGTGTGGCTAACCTGTGTGTTGTACACGAGAAACACACAAAAGGATTAAGGACATGTGTGGGTGAGTCAGTGGTGTTCGACTATGACCAGCAAGACAGCAGAGAAGACAACTTCTATCTAGGCCAACTGCTGTCCATACTATCTGGACCAGAAGTGCAGAGTGTCTTGCCCAAGTCACATCCCCAACTCTTTCGGGCCAAGAGGGTTTTTGGGACTGTCGGCTTTGGGATGGTTCCTAAAGGCCAACCACCACCAGCCCCCAAGGCTGCAGCTCTAAGAGCCTGCGCAATCTTGCCTCCTAGTTTGAGAGTCCAAGTCCTTCGCAAAGAACTAATTTGTGGATGAATTCCTATGTTACACTACGGGTTTTTGTGTGTGTTATTTTCCCCTCGCAACTGCAAGGGATTCTGTGCAAAGAAAGATTGGGATTGCCAGAAAGCTAAAATCCCCTAAAACTGGAGATTATAAAATTTTTTAGTCATTTGCTTTCTCTATTCGTCAGGAAAGAGTGGGGATTGCGAGAAAGCTAACATCCCCTGCTACTGTGCAGCAAGAGTTTTATTTTTATTTATTCATTTGTCATTTGCTTTCTTCATTCCCACCCAGCTGTTGAGAGAAAAAGCCATTCGTCAAAAAAAAAAAAAAAAGTTCCCCGTAATAGTAAATGGTTCAACATGGGTGATTACTTTCATCAGCAATTATTAATAAGAACAAAAAAAAAGAAAAAAAGGATGTTTTATGTCCATCATGCCTGCAGAGACGTGTACCTCTCTGTCCGTGATGTCGGAATAACACCGCGCGAAAGATTAACAACGAACTGTCCCGAGCAAGCTTGTCGGAAACAGAAGCTGCCTCATGTCGGCGGTCTTGACAAAGTGATTTGATATTACAGAAACACGGCCGGCCCGCCACAAGCTAAACTTTCACCAAATTGTCGCCGCTCTTGTCGATATCAGCCCTCATCGACCCGTCTTATCTCACGGTCACGTGACACGCCGCCACAGCCAATCAACGACGAGAGCGATATCCCCCCCCCTCCCAGGAAAACAAATGACAACCCGAAGCAAGACGTGGAAAAATGTCTGACAAAAACGTTGAACATGCTGCAAACATCATTCCTACCCCTTCAGAAGCTCGCTTGTAGTACAGGGGTGGTTTTCCACACCGGGTAGCCAGCCAGTCTGAGGGCTGAATCCTTCTTTCTTCGGGTGCAGGTGGGACATATCTGGTGGGCCCTTATCTGTAGACACGAATACCCGTAACTTGCAGGGTAGGCGCTCGCGATTCAGGCCACTTGCTGTGTCAGAGATTAAAAGCTGGGAGGCGTGCGTACCCGTACCCGCTTCTTGTGGTTAGAATCTGCCCCCGTAGCTTTCCCTGTGGCTGTGTTTGTTAGGGTTTGAGGCTATGTCTTGAGTGAGTGTGTGTGGGGGGGAGGAAGGAGTGGAGAGGTGTGTTGGTGTGTGACTGCTTGAGTGTCGTGTGTGTGTGTGTGTCCTGGAATTCTTCTTCTTTGTTCGCATCAAGGAAGCGACGCCAGCTGTGGACAAAGAGTCATCTTCTGAGCTTTGTTCACCTCTCTTGGATCTCCTTCTCGCACTCGACGGATAGCGCTCGGGTCAAATTCTTTTTCCTGGACGCGTTTTCTGGAACTGTCTTCGAGGCATTGGTACAGGTGTGTGGAAGAGTTCTGGTTATTTTGTTTACGTTGTTTTGGTTAAGATTCTGCGCTCAGCTCTTGTGGCTTAATTAAGTTTCGTAACGTCTTTGATTCGTACGGCAAAGAAAGTGAGTTATTGTGAGAGTGTCGTAGTAAGACTAAGTGGATCATTTGCTCGGTCTCTGCATTATAGTTGTACCATAATGAAAAGATGTCCCGTTTTTGTACAGTAACAGTAGCAGCAACAGTAGCATCATAAAAAAATAATGTCTCAAATTAAGTGAGCAACAACAACAGCAACAGCAACAAACAACAAACATAATCAACGTGGTCTTCACATCAGTTCCATCTGTACAACCCGAGGATCCAGTAATAGCATCTTGTCTACACGAAACAAGAAATTTCAGGGCGTTCTTGTATGTCCAGAAATACCAAAGAATTCGTTCCTGTTAAAATCGATTTATATTTATCGTTTCTATGGAGCTTGTTCTAGTTTGATATAAAATAAAATTTACTAGAAATGTATTTCTCCAGCTGCTTCGAACTTTGGATATTATCGTGAATTTTGGGTAAGATATTATTTTAGAAAAATTAATGTCCAAACCCGTCAAAGTGTAACGAATCATCGACGCGACAACATCAATCGTTTGTTTTTCAAAATTTGTATTTCAAAGAAAACTCCCCTAGTCTTGTACTTTGAACAATTCATATTCGCGTTTATCTTACATAAACTTTGTTACAAATTTTACAAAACAACAGTAGTCGAAATATGATGTCAGAGACAATTTCCGTTTCTGCGACGGCACACGAAATATTCCTGCTATGAAGACGAAATGCAGCACTAGTGTGTTGAGTAGCAACATTGCACGGAACCGATTTGTTCCAGCCCTCACAACGAACATACAGGAGCGGGCTTCATCGTAAACGATTCAGAAAATCACAGCTCCAATACAGTACGGAAAACAAGAAACTGTTGATTCTTCCCACAACAGATCCATCCAGTGTCAGACTAGAGTCTGGGGGGGGAAAGAGTGGAAGGCGAGGTGCGAAAGACGACCCTAAATACCCTGCTAACCTAACAACCTTCTCCTCGCGTGCCTTTCGCGTGTCCCAGCTCTCCCACACTCCAACACCTTGCTGCCGGGTTACGGACCCACTCCAAGCCCGGATTGTGGCGCTGGACGAGGTTACTGCTGTATGTGTGTGTGTGTGTGGAGGGGTGGGTGGGCGACCCTCAGAGTGCTCCCGTGGATTGTTTCTTCTCCAGGGTCTGCAGGCAGCGGCCAGAGAACGGAGAGCTGATTGCGAGACGTGTTGTGTTCGGCGTTGGAGGGCCGCGATCATTGTCCCTGCACTTGTTCCCCCGGCTCTTGGAATAGCGCCATCGTCAGGATCCTAGCGGAGTGGAATTGAAGGACGGTTCATTCATTCATTCACTCACTCACGGGTCCTCCATTCCTTCCGCCACCCTCAGCTTCCTTCCGGGAGGTTAGCTCCCCCTTCTCCACCCCCCCACCTACCACCACCCGCCTCTCCGATCACTTCCGGATTAAATGCCGGGGTGGATTAGGTGTTGGTTGAAAAAGTGGGTTAGGTTTTGGTGGTGGTGGTGGTTTGTGTGCGCGTTCAAGGCTACGGACTGTTTACATTTCCGGTATTGTCTGGCATTGTTATCGTTTTTGAAAGCTGCTGGTGGAATTAAGTAGGACAGAAGTTGATGTCACCATAGTGTACGTAGCAAAGAATATTGCCATGTGTTGTATTGTTGTTATGTACTCTGTTATATTGTATTTTGTTCTGTGTTGTACTGTTGTATTTGTTCTTAGCAAGAAACCCCACGGTGAAATCAAGGTTAGTCTGCAAAAATCTTTCCTTGCAGGATGTCTGAAGCATTTCCCAAAACTCTGATAGCGATGATCTGATACCGCGGCTGTTTGTTTCAACTTCTGGCTAATCCTTATATTGGGAAAACTTGACCAGTTTGAATCAGCAAAGGTGAATGACAGCCCTGTATCTTCAGCAAACATACGACGGAATCCCAAGAGGAGGAACGGACTTCACACTTCACGGTTGTTGAATCACCACTGGGGACTGTGTTCAGAAAAAAAAAATTCATGTGACTTAACCAGCAGGAGCTATGTTCAAATCTTCGCAGGATGAAAAAAAAAAAGGAGTAAGCTTACTTGCTGTTGGTGCAGACTTACCCTGAGCACAAACTACTTTCTTTCTTGTGGGGGAAATGTGCTGTCTTTTTCAAAGGATAATCTCATCCGATATCATTTCTAATTGGACTGGCTTTGTAAAGCGCAGATTGGAAAAAACTGCAATCGTAGGCTGTGTTCCAAAAAAGAAAGATTGCCTGGAGAAACTTGTATAAAACTTATAACCTGAAGTAAAAACAGAAGTATAGAGGTAGCTTAAAGCAAAAAAACAAAAACAAAAACCCCAAAAACAAAAAAACAAAAAACAAAAACGCACAAGAAAACTTGAACTCGTTTACGAAAAACGCATCCCTTGAGAAACTTTGATACTGAACAATCCATAAAATAAGAACTAGGGAAATCTTTACAAAGTGACCACGAAGAAAAAGACGTGAGCGTTGAGATGATGGAGTCTCCCGTCGGACCGACGGATGAGTAGGCAGGCAGGCAGGCAGGCTTATCTGTCTTGTTGAGACAAACATCAACTAAATCAACTGAACAAAAAACACTTGACTGTCACACCAAAGATGAAACATTAAAAGAAACTTCAGATTATACCAAGAAGACTCTGGGACTTTATAAACTGGTTTTCCAATCCCAAGAAAAATTAAAAAAACAAACAAACAAAAAAAAAAGCACCCACGAACAAACAAATAAAACATTGTTGGCAAATACTATAAAAAAAACAAAAAAAAAAAAAAAAACGAAACAACAAAAACACAAAACAAAAACAACGAAGAGTGATGAAACTTCGGAACTGACCTTTTTTTGTTTTTTGAATAAGTAGTAACCATTGGAGGAGAATCTGCAGCAGCTGTGATCCGTGACCAAGTGACTGAAGAAGAAACAAAGGGAATACTTTGACTGAGAGAGTTTTCCATGCTGTGTTTGTGAAGACAGACCTATTAATAGTTCTGCCCAACAAACATGCCTAAACGCCGGAGAGAGGAGAATTGTGAGGCAGAGCCTAGAGGCTCACCCTGTGACAGTCCCTCTCCACTCCACCCAAACAAACGTGTCGCCGCAGACATGAGGGAAGGAGTCAACGGGGGCCCTGGGTTCAAATCTGGTAGGTGACACGGGTGTGTGTGTGTGTCACTGTGTGTGTGTGTGTGTGTGTGTCACTGTGTGTGTGTGTGTGTGTGTGTGTGTGACTCTCTGTTTCTCTGTCTCTTTCTCTGTGTGTGTGTGTGTGTGTGACTTTCTTTCTCTCTTTCTCTCTGTGTGTGACTCTCTTTCTGTGTGTGTGTGTGTGTGTGTGTGTGTGTGTGACTGACTCTGTTTCTCTCTCTCTTTCTCTCTGTGTGTGTGTGTGTGTGTGTGTGTGTGTGTGTGTGTGTGTGACTCTCTCTTTGTGTGTGTGTGTGTGTGTGTGTGTGTGTGTGTCTCTCTTTCTCTGTCTCTGTGTGTGTGTGTGTGTATGATTCTCTCTTTCTCTCTCTCTCTTTCAGTGTGTGTGTGTGTGTGTGTGTGTGTCACTCTCTCTTTCTCTCTCTGTGCGTATGTGTGTGGGTGTGGGGGGGACTCTTTCTCTCTCTTTCTCTGTGTGTGTGGGGGGACTCTTTCTCTCTCTCTTTCTCTGTGTGTGTGGGGGGGACTCTTTCTCTCTCTCTTTCTGTGTGTGTGTGTGTGGGGGGGGGGACTCTTTCTCTCTCTCTCTCTCTTTCTGTGTGTGTGTGTGTGGGGTCTTTCTCTCTCTCTTTCTCTCTCTCTTTCTCTGTGTGTGTGGGGGGGACTCTTTCTCTCTCTCTTTCTGTGTGTGTGTGTGGGGGGGGGGGGGGGACTTTCTCTCTCTCTTTCTGTGTGTGTGTGTGTGGGGACTTTCTCTCTCTCTTTCTGTGTGTGTGTGTGTGTGTGTGTTTCACACCCACTGATCCGTTCCTCCGCAAGAACCCACAAAACATTGTGTATCTGGTCTCCTAGGATGAGGTTCAGAACTATCCTTTCTTCCTTTCCTTTTCCTTCCTTCTCTCTCTCTCTTTCTTCCTTCCTTCCTTTCTTTCTTTCTTTTGTTCCTCCTTTATTCCTGTCTTTCCCCTTTCTTTTCTCATTTACATGGATGGGGGGGATGCTGAATGCGCGGAGGGTGGGGTGGTAGTGGTGGGGGCGAGGGGGAGGGGAGCGAGGGGGGAGGCAGGGGGGTAGGGGATGGGAGGTGACGTTGAGGAGGCTAAAAATAGGATACCACCAGTTGACACATCCTTTGAAGTGTTAACTCACTCAGTACGGCCAGTCCTCTCTTCTGCTCTACACAGATCCCTCGGATGTCCAGTGGGTGTCTGAATGACCCAACCTTTAGCTTCCGTCGTCAGAATTGTGGTATTCTTTGTCAACATTCACCTCTTCAGTATGAGAGCCTTCTACTTAAAATATTTTCATGATGGTAATTGGGGTGAAACGCTGTTAACGTCTTCTCTTTCGCCGTTCGTATGGAGAGAGTTAAAGCCACGTAGTGTTATTTTGGTCATGTGCTTGGACAAGTGGGGTGGGAACATCGATTAGCTGTTGATGATGGTGATGATGATGATGATGACGACGACGACGTCGACGATGATGCTGATAATAATTATGATGACTATGATGCTTGGACATCTGTCATTTCCCTTCATTTCGTTGTTGTTATAATAATAATCATCATAATAAAAATGGTATTTATATAGCGGCTGAATCTTGTGCATAGACAAATCAACGCGCTTTCGCACCAGTCATTCACACGCATGCATAACTCTAAAACTGGAGAAACCGAAGACAAGGAAGAGGTAGGAAAGGGAGGCTATTTTGGGAAGAGGTGGGTTTTAAGGCCCAGACTTGAAAGAGCTGAATGTGAAGACTTGACGAAGCGAAAGAGGAAGTTCATTCCAACTGCAAGGTCCAGAGACAGAGAAAGAACGGCGGCCAACAGTCGAGAGTTTGAATCTTGGTATTCGTAAACAGAGTGGATCCGAAGCCGATCGTAGTGAGCGAGATGTAGTGTTGAGGTGAAGGCAGCCACAGAGATAGGAAGGGCTGATTTGTGAATACATTTATAACATAGAGTGCTGATCTTGTACTCTATTCTGTGTGAGACATAATCATCATCATCACATCGTTGTTGTTTTTGTTGTCCCCCCCCCCCCCCGTTTCCGGTAACTAAGGGAGATGCTTTGTTCTTCATTTTGCTACCAACAGATAAAATGAATAGATCCATTAATCTGTATTACAATTTCTTTGTTAACTGAGATAAAGTTCTGACCATCAGTTTTTCTCCGTATCTTACATTTCCTAATAGACTGACATTCGCCGAACACACACACACACACACACACACACACACACACACACACACACACTATTAAAGTGGGCCGGTAGCGCAGTAGTAAACATTCTTTTAACCAGTGCAGAAAATCTTCGGTTCGCATTCCTCTGATGGCAGTATAAACAGAACCGCTCTTTCGAGTCTTCCGTTGGGGATTCTTGTAGGATGTTTAACTGAAAAAAAAAAAAAATGCAGATCACGTAAAAAACTAATTCAGTCAAAAAATAAACCAAGTATCTAATGTTCGTACACACAAAACAGTGGAGTGTCATTAGAATAGTAAATAAAATGATGATGTAAAACAGAAAAGAAAGAAAGAAAAAAAAAGAAAGATAAAAAGATGAATGAATAATTTGCCAACAAAATGACGTGCTTATATATATATATATATATATATATATATATATATATATATATATATATATATACTACGACTACTACTAAGATTAACGTGATACAGTAATTATACGATACGATACAATATAATATGATGTAATATAAGATACCATAATATAATACTATACAATATAGTATAATATAATATGATATGATAACATGATTTGATATGATTTGATATGGTATTATGTAATGTAATATAACAATATAATATAATATGATATGATATAATATAATATAATTTAATATAATATAATGACAACAACGAGAAGTATGAAATATAATATGATATGATATAATATAATATAATATAATATAATGACAACAACGAGAATTAAGCGCCTCGCAATAATATAACATAATATAATATAATGCAGTATAGTATAATATGATATGATATGATATAATATGTTATGATAAGATATGATTTGATGTGGTATGAATATATAATATAGCCTAATAATGACAACGAGAAGTAAGCGCCTCGCAATAAGATAACATGACATAATACATTACAATACAATATAGCATAATATAATATGATATATGTTATGATAAGATATGATTAGGTGTGGTATGATATTATGCTATGTAATATAACAGTAATATAATATAATATAATGACAACAACGAGAAGTAATCTCCTCTCAAGAAGTTGACACAGACAAGTATACCCGGTCGTATAACTAACTGTTGTAGCAGTTGTTGTTTTATTGTTGTGATGATTTTTGTTGTCGTGGTGCTGTTTTTGTCAATCCAGTACAAATAAAAACCATTTAATTCTTTTATAAACCAAGTAAGGAGAAAACCCCCCCAACTTATTGAGTGAATGGATAAACATATGGATGAATGGATAATAATTGACATAAACAATAACTTGCTTTCTCTCGAAGAAAGATTTTTTTCGGGGGGAAGGTACAATAGATATAGGCTCATTAAAAAAAAGAAGAAAACAGTATAGAAAATTAAAGATGAATCGATAGATAGATTATATCTAGACAGATAGATGGATAGCTAGATAGCTAGATATATAGATACATAGATAACAAACAAATGAATAAATAAATGGAAGAATTACGTAACGAGTAAATGAATTTTTAGCAAGAAAGCAGAAGATAAGGCAAATGATACTGAAGATATAAATGCTGCTTGCGGACACAGTTTGTATTTCTTTTGAAAAGACACACTTGATAGATCAACACATGCAAAAAAAGAACTGGAAAATTAAATGAATTAGAAAAAAAAGAGAAAATACAGACACACTTTGCGGCAAATACGACACATGTGCTATAAAAACGGGCAGAGCGGTGGTGAACGGGAGAGGGGTGGGGGTGAGGTTAAATAACTGAATGAATGAATGAAGACATAAATAAGATTATGGCGTTAACAAATAAATGAGTAAACAAATCGATGAACCAGGAAAACACAACAACAGCAATATGAATAAATTGAGAAATAACCAATATAAGCAACCACAGTCTTTCTTCAGATAAACAAATTCTAAACAGTCTATGTATATGTATCTGTCTTAGAATGAGCAACTTGATTGATAACATCCAGTATTTGCAACCACAAAATATCATTAAAAAAAAGAGATAAATATAACAATGTTTTCAGCCACAATCTACCTGTGTATTTGTCTATCTACAAACAAACAGTTGTGGTGTTTGAGTGTGTTTGGGTAAACAAACGGTTAAATTCCTATCTCTGTGGCTGCCTTCACCTCTACACTCCATCTCGCTCACTACGATCGGCTTCGGATCCACTCTGTTTACGCATACCCAGATTCAAACACTCGACTGTTGGCCGCCGTTCTTTCTCTCTCCCTTGCCTGCCTCTTCCTTGTCTTTAGTTTCTACAGTTTTTGAGTTATGCATGCGTGTGAATGACTGGTGCGAAAGCGCTTTGGTTTGTCTCTGCACAAGATTCAGCGCTATATAAATACCATTATTATTATTATTATTATTAAATTATTACCCGAAGTATTTCATTTCCCGTTCTTACAAATTCATCGTCCATTATTTTACTTCAATGATTGTCTCATTGATTCATTTGTTTTTATTATGGTTATGTTTCATCCTTACCAAATCTGTCTATTATTTTTTTTCGCTTTTCTATTTATTTATTTACTTACTTGCTTATTTATTTGTTTGTCTATTCATTTACCTATTTACCACCCTCCATTTATCATCATCATCATTATTATTGTTGTTGTTGTTGTTGCTGCTGCTGCTGCTGTTTTTGTTGTTGTTGTTGCTACTGTTGTTGTTGTTGCTGCTGCTACTGCTGCTGCTGTTGGTGTTGTTGTTGCTACTGTTGTTGTTGTTGTTGTTGCTACTGTTGTTGTTGTTAAAATTTGTTCTAACAATCCTGCTTCCCTCCCCTTTCTTCAACTTTCCCTCTGTTCTATTGTTATTTATCATAATAATTATGTGTTTATACAGATTGACTTCAAACCCCTAACCATTTCCGTCTTCCATTTCTTATGTATACAATCTGT
>NC_134902.1:3517471-3522471 GCF_041734735.1 Babylonia areolata | reverse complement strand
AAGTATGCTATATCCAAGAAGCTTGAAAATGAATATGTAAAATTTTGGAAACAGAAATATGACAGTTCATCTAAATTAGAATTTTAAAAGAGCGCTGTGACAAATTATAAAATGGAACCATATTTAAAGAATACAGCAAATACACAATACAGGAAAGCATTGACCATGTAACGAATCAGCGCCCGTGACTTACAAATCGAACGGGGAAGATAAAAAATAATACACCGAAAGAACAAAGACTGTGTGATACTTGTAACAGTTTAGAAGATGAGATTCACCGTTTAGACAATTGTGTAAAGTACAATACTTACAGACACAGATTCCTAATAGATATATGTCGTCCAAATGCAAAGCCTAGTGAATTGATCCTTCTAACAGAAATACAGCCAAGGCTGGCGAAATTTGTTCATGAATGTTTCTCTTCTTAATATGCTCATGTTTATGTTTCGTTGTCTTAAAAACCTTAAGGTTTTATGACAATAAAAAATATTCTATTCTATTCTATTCACACACACACAAAACCACAAACATAATTGGAAAATCATATATAAACACAAACGCAGCAGGATCTTCGATACCTTCGCACATACAGAAAAACTACATGTGCATAGCGCACGCACACATATTTGTTCAGCGCTCAGAACTTACGTCACAGCGATAAAACTGTTTTCCGCCTCGAGTACACTCTTGCCTGACCAGCAGCTCTTGAAACCTTTTAAAACACGAAAACTGTACCCACCCCCCACCCCCAATTCCCCATTCACCTTCCGTTTTCCTTTCAAGTTTTTATTTATTCATGTTTATATCCCAAACAAGTATATCTGAAATTCGGAATCAGTCTTAACCAGTTCGACGATGTCAAGACATAACCCTGGCAATTGTCGTCTTAAAAAGGAGGGGAATAATACATGTGTTCAAAAACAAAGCAACTCAGAAACAAGAAAAAAAAGCTTCCGCTTTATCAGACTTTAAAAAGTTTGGTTCAAAATCTGCCCACATGTGTGTAGACAGTTGTTGAAGAAAATCTAACCTCTTTGTCTTTACTATTTTCTTTCTTTGATTCTGTGGAGGCACAATGTGCTCTTTCGTTAAAAAGAAATCAAGTTCAAGCCTATGTGGAATACGAAAAAAAAAGAAAGGAATGTGAGTGTGAACATATGCCAGAGTGTGTGTGTGTGTGTGTGTGTGTGTGTGTTGCACGTTGATGAATATTTAGATGTGTGCGCAAACGCCGAGCGACCAATCAGTGCTTTCGGGTGATTAACAAGGGAGACAACTATGATGAAGAACTCACGGCAAGCAGACGATCCAAATGTCCATCGAGGGAATCGAATGATAATAATGTACATGTAATTAGATCTGGACATGCAACCAGGGTTTCCTACACTCTGGACGCCCACTGTAAAAGAGGTTTCACTGGGTGCTTTGTGTGAATATTTACAAGCCGGTCGACGTTTCTGTTTGTTAAAAAAAAGAAAGAAAAAGAAAAAAAAGAGAGACATGCGCGATTGTCACCATCCACTGAAAATCTACAACTTTTGACTCAGCGACTGATAATTGACAAGTGCACGTAAGTATATACGGGTGACTGGTTGTCGTGTGTGTGTGTGTGTGTGTGTGTTGGAGACCACATATTCACAGTGAAAGAATGCATGCACAGACGCAAGTTATAGATGTCACACCGGTGTGTTCGTAACCCAGCAGCACGTGAGTGCGTGGGTAACTCTTCAGGAAATAATGGAGAGGGGAGGGGAGACAGTTAAGTGGCTCGAGTCTCGTGCACAGGACGGACACTTTTCGACAACACTTTCAGAACAGGGAAAGGTGTGAACAAAAAAAGTTTTCGTTCTTTGTCAAATTGTGCAGTGCGTGCATTTTAAGCTTAGTATGGATGCTATGATGTGGATATTGATACAGCGCCGAATCTCGGTCAAAGACCAAGCTCTAAGCGCTTAACTGAACACGGAGTCATTTGCACAACAGATTGTCTACCTGGGTAGAGCCGGGTAGTCGAGTCTTCATTATCATCATCTTCTTCTTCTTCTTATAGTTATTATCATCATCATCATCATAATTATTGCGATCATTATTCTTATCACCATAATCATCATTATTTTCTGTTTGTATTATTATTATTGTTATTATCATTATTATCATCATTATCATCGTTTTTGGTTGAGAGTTGAATGACATTATCAAGATATCGAAGGAATATTGTATTGTGTCGTAACGCATCGTATCGTATCGTAAGGTTAGGTTAAAAAAAAGAAAAAAGAAAAAAAGAAGCAGCGACTTCCAGCGATTGCCCTCATTCTTGAAAGGTTTTCAGCTGACAAACAAACTTGCCGAGACTTTACCGAGGGTTAACACAGAGGAAAGGTGACCGCTATTTGCAGATGAACTTGGATGTGTGTTGCACGTGGAAATCCCCACGAAATTACCGTGCTTGCAAGTTTTCAATCTCATTTTTGACTCACTTGTATAAACAAAGTGAGTGTGTTTTAACCCGGTGTTCGGTTGTCTGTGTGTGTGTGTGTGTGTGTGTGTGTGGTAAACTTTAACATTGACATTTTCTCTGCAAATACTTTGTCAGTTGACACCAAATTAGGCATGAAAATAGGAAAAGTTCAGTTCTTTCCAGTCATCTTGTTTAAAACAATATTGCAATTTGCTTTAAACTGATCTTTCTCATCATAAACATTACATTTTAAAATTATACTCAATACATAAAAAGCTTGGATTTTTAAAAAAGGTGTATCACAAGTGAGTCTTGAAGGCCTTGCCTCTCTTGTTTTTAACATGTATAAAATTTCGTGTTAAATTTTTTTAATGCCATTGAGCACATGTGTACTATTGCAGGAATAACAATGTGTATTAACCACCACTTGTTCTTTACAAAACACACACACACACACACACACACACACACACACACACACACACACACACACACACACACACACACACACACACACACCAAAAGCATGAAAACAACGTAATTTCCATATATTCAATTCATTGCAGAAAATGTTGATCAAGCAGAAATAATCTTCATTCTTGTGCAAAGTCTTCCTAAAAGGGGTGGCAGGAAAAGGTCTAATAACACGTGTGTACTGTTCTGTCAAGTTAGGGTTCTTGTCCATTTGCGATTACTAAGAGAAAATATACCTACTAAACTTCAGTTTATCACACACACATTCACACACGACACAAACGAACGAGGAGGGTAATCATATATACTCTACTCGCTGATGTTTACACACGGGATTTTGAAAACAGTGCGTTCGCCAGCTGGAGACAGAAAGATTGACTGCCTGTCTTTTTGTTTTGTTTTCTTTTTTTTTTCTTCCAGTGCATAGTTTTACTGTTCACCACCCCCTCGATTTTAACTTCGCGGATGTATTTTTGATCTCTCTCTGTGCCTGTCTGTCTCTCTGTCGCAAGTGTCTGTCTGTCGATCTGTCTTTTCCCCTCTCTTCCCCCCTCTCTTTGCCTGTCTGTCTCTCTGTCGCAAGTGTCTGTCTGTCGATCTGTCTCTCCCCCTCTCTTCCCCCCTATCCATCTGTCTATCTGTTTATCTATCAATCTATCTATCTATCTCCCCGCCCCCCCCTTTCTCTCTCTCTCGCACATTCAAACATAAACACCCAGACATACATATCATACACGTACATTCTTACGGAATATACACAAGTCGACATTAAAACAACAACAACAACAACAAAACAACAACAACAAAAAACAACCACGAAATACTCACCAAATAAGCACGGATCCAGGTTGATCTCGCCATCGATTATTGATTTTTTTTTCTTTTTCATTTCTTTTATGGGGATAGGTGACTGTGTATTTCTTGCTAGTTATCCCCCCCCCCCTCTCCCCAGCCACCCGACAAATAGACAGTGCAATAGATTATGTGCATAAGGCTTTGATTGATTCAGTACTGATCAAACACTCAGCAGTGTGAGGCACCCCGGATTGGACTTTTTGAGACTGAAGCAGCTGATATAGTTCTTGGCCAACCGAAAGTAGACCCGTGATGTTACATGAATATTTTGAGAAATGCGATGCGCGTTGTTCCGAACAACAACAGCAGCTACAACAACAACAACAACGATGATGATCATGATGATGTTGATAGTAATAATGATGATGATGATGATGATAATAGCAATAATGATGAGAATGATAACAACAACAATAATAATTATCATCATCATAATCACAGTGATGACAACAAAAACGACGATGATGTTGATTATGATGATGGTACGTAAAAATGATCAATAATCATGATAACAGTAATGATAATAACAATAATAACAATGATAACAATAATGATAACAACAGCAACAACAGCAATAATAATAATGACAATGATAGTAATGATAATAATGGTAATAATATTGATGATGATAATAATAGTATGAATAATTGATAATGATTATATTTGTTGATAACGATTATGATATTATGACAATGATGATGATGATACGTAAAAATGATCAGTAAATCTTTCTTGGATGTCCAAAAATTGTACCAGAACGGTTGGGTTTCATTACTCTCCCAAAAAACACGTTCTTTGTATTTCCACTTTTTATTTTGGTATTTCCTTTTTCCTTCGTTACACACACACACACACACACACACACACACACACACACACACACACACACACACATTTTAAATTCACCGTGGGAGCAGTATCAAGGGGGTAGTAGTTGTTTTTTGTTAAATCCTCGACACCATCAAATTTACCGAAGCATCCATCATGTTGCCCAGATGACAGTTATAAGTTTTCCCCGGGTGTGTTCATGTTCAAGTTCACTTTCTCCCCTATTTCCACCTCCGTTTTGCCCACAAAGTGCCTCGCTGGTGTGCGTAAGAGGTGCCATCCGTCATTTTAACACTAAAGTGTGTTGATATTGCTGTCTGATGAACTGTCTCTGCCCAGGTGAGGGGGGTTTTTGCTGTAGAGTATTGCGATTTAGAATTCGATT
>NC_134902.1:3499971-3512471 GCF_041734735.1 Babylonia areolata | reverse complement strand
CTGGAAGTAAGAGTAAACAGCCAGAGTATTTACACCTTTCAAACTGTATTATCAAAAGCCAGGAGTGTTCAAGCACCCCACTCCCGCCCCCTCCCCCATCTCCCCCACTTTTTTTTATTAGCTGACTCTGTTCGTGTCATGATGACACACAGACACAGACACACACACACACACACACAGACACACACACACACACACACACACACACACACACACACAGACACACACACAAACACACACACACACACAGACAGACAGGCACACACACACACACACACACACACACACACACACACACACACACACACACACACACCCTCTACTGTCAGGATTTATTCTTGAAAGACTGAGGGTATCGATCAAATTGCAACCATATAAGCATCAGATGGTATTCAGAAGACAAGATACCATTCTTTCCTTGTCCTTTAGGGAGGAAGGTGGTAGAATGGTACAGACACTCAGCTGTATCTACAGAGGGTCCGTGAGGGTGTGGGTTCGAATCCCGCTCTCGCCCTTTCTCCTCCCAAGTTTGACTGGAAAATCAAACTGAGCGTCTAGTTTTTCGGATGAGACGATTAGCCGAGGTCTCGTGAGCAGCAGGCACTTGGCGCACTGAAAAAGAACCCATGGCAACGAGAGTGGTGTCCTCTGGCTAAGTTATGTAAAACGAAATCCACTCCGATAGGTACACAAATATATATTTTAAGCATACACTCAAGGCCTGACGAGCGCGTTGGGTTATGCTGCTGTCAGGCAATCTGCCTAGCAGATGTGGTGTCGCGTATATGGATTTTTCCCTAACGCAGTGACACCTGAATCCATGTTCTTTTTCAAGTCTTGTCCAACTTTTCCACCTTACTGGGACATATCATTAAAGGGAGCGTGGACGTTAGCTTTTTGAATGAACGACTACTTCTCCTCTGTGGAGAGTCATTGGGGGGCGGGTGTCCCGCAGACTTGTTCGTCAGATTGCCACAGCTGTGTCGCTTGTGTGTCTTCTTCTTCTTCTGCGTTCACTCGTATGCACACGAGTGGCCTTTTACGTGTATGACCGTTTTTACCCCGCCATGTAGGCAGCCATACTCCGTTTTCGGGGGTGTGCATGCTGGGTATGTTCTTGTTTCCATTAGAGGATCTTTAACATGCGTATTTGATCTTCTGCTTGCATATACATACGAAGGAGGTTCAGGCACTAGTAAGTCTGCACATATGTTGACCTGGGAGATCGTAAAAATCTCCACCCTTTACCCACCAGGCGCCGTCACCGTGATTCGAACCCGGGACCCTCAGATTGACAGTCCAACGCTTTAACCACTCGGCTTGTGTGTCAAAGGCTGGGTGTCTACAAAAAAAATGGGTTTCCCATCCATTCTGCAATGTTGCCAGTCCATCGTTTTTACTGCCTCTCCTCTCCCGCTCCCACAGTGGAGTGATGGCCTAGAGGTAACGCGTCCGCCTTGGAAGCGAGAGAATCTGAGTGCGCTGGTTCCAATCACGGTTCAGCCGCCGATATTTTCTCCCCCTCCACTAGACCTTGAGTGGTGGTCTGGACGCTAGTCATTCGGATGAGACGATAAACCGAGGTCCCGTGTGCTAGCATGCATTTAGCGCACGTAAAAGAACCCACGGCAACAAAAGGGTTGTTCCTGGCAAAATTCTGTAGAAAAATCCACTTCGATAGGAAAAACAAATAAAACTACACGCAGGAAAAAAAATACAAAAAAATGGGTGGCGCTGTAGTGTAGGGACGCGCTCTCCCTGGGGAGAGCAGCTCGAATTTCACACAGAGAAATCTGATGTGATAAAAAGAAATACAAATACAAATACAAAAAATTCCCACTCCTCAATCTCCCTCCCTCAACAGTTCCTTGGATCTTTGGTCGACCCAAGAAAGTCCGGAACAAGGAGAAAAAAAGAAAAAAAAAAGTTCCTTGGATCTTGTTCCATGCCATAGACGGGCGCAATAGCCGAGTGATTAAAGCGTTGGACTGTCAGTCTGAGGGTCCCGGGTTCGAATCACGGTGACGGCGCTTGGTGGGTAAAGGGTGGAGATTTTTACGATCTCCCAGGTCAACATATGTGCAGACCTGCTAGTACCTGAACCCCCTTCGTGTGTATATGCAAGCAGAAGATCAAATACGCACGTTAAAGATCCTGTAATCCATGTCAGTGTTCGTTGGGTTATGGAAACAAGAACATACTCAGCATGCACACCCCAGAAAACGGAGTATGGCTGCCTACATGGCGGGTTAAAAACGGTCATACACGTGGGCTTCGTGTGCATACGAGTGAACGCAGAAGAAGTTCCATGCCATACCAACGCTATGTCCTTTTTCTCACCAGATGTCAGGAGGTTTTCACGTGGCCAAAAGTGCTGCTTGATGATTTGGCGCACCTGTTCACAGTGTATCTGATGTTTTAGCATCTGGCGACAACACCTCAGTTCCATGGCCTGGGTTCTGACCGCAAAAACAACACCAACAAAACACAAAGATTATCGCCCGTTTTTTTTTGTGGACCTAAGGTGGGTTGCATGAGCGAACGCAGCAGCACTAAGTTTGCTTATCGTTAAGACTGGTCCTAACTCCACGGTAAACTCCTTACACCCAGGAACATTCTCAACTCTGAGCAAACTTAGCCCTGCGAAAGTCGCCTCAAGCAACCCCGGCCCGAGAGAACGATTTGTGAGCAGCTGGGGGGGTGGTGGAACAGAGGGCCACTCTTGCTGTGAATTGGCGGCGATTAACGATCTGTTAGCACCGGCCCTTCAGGTCAAGTTGCTGTCTGGCTGTTGGATCGATGAGACCTGTTCTCCGCTCTGGGTCAGTGGAAGGAAGCTCTTCTCGCACTCTGCACGTGCTCTCTTCGTGCCATCTGGTCACCACAGGCTGCAACAAGCTGGGGGTATAGTGACCCTGTGGAGTGTGGAGTTGAACCGTCTTGTGCCTTTCGCCCTTAAAGCATGGTTGTTCAGTGCTTTGGTCGGGGCCATCCCGATTCGCCTATTCCTGGTTCACTTATCACTATCATGGTAATTCCGATTCGCCTATCCCCACTTTGCCTAGTCCCGATTCGCTTATCACTATCACGGTAATTCCGATTCGCCTATCCCCACTTTGCCTAGTCCCGATTCGCTTATCACTATCATGGTAATTCCGATTCGCCTATCCCCACTTTGCCTAGTCCCGATTCGCATATCACTATCACGGTGATCCCGATTCGCCGATTTCCGTTTCGTCTCTGCACCGGTTTTTTGTGCTGTCCAGAATGTTTTGAGAGAGACTTCTTCCCGCTGTTCGTAGCTTCTCTAAAAAAGGGATTCGTAAGCCGATGTTCGTTTGCTGCTGTTCAAGGCCTGTTTCCGTGAACTTGTGGTTTGGAGATGGCTGCTGTCTGCTCTTTGTTTGTAGTGTAGTGGGAAAGGGAGGTGGCGTTGGTTTTAAACAGGGAACGTGGGAAAATGCACATTAAAAGTCCGTGCATTCGTTCTGAGGACACGTGGGAAAGTGGACGTATAAAGTCCGTGTATTGATTCTGAGGACAGGGGGAAAGGTGGACGTTTAATGTCCGTGTATTGCTTTTGAGGACAGGGGGAAAGGTAGACGTTCAATGTCCATGCATTGATTCTGAGGACACGGAGAAAAGTGGACGTTTAATGTCCGTGTATCGATTCTGAGGACAGGGGGAAAGGTGGACGTTTAATGTCCGTGTATTGATTCTGAGGACAGGGGGAAAGGTGGACGTTTAATGTCCGTATATTGATTCTGAGGACAGGGGGAAAGGTGGACGTTTAATGTCCTTGTATTGATTCTGAGGACAGGGGGAAAGGTACACGTTTAATGTCCGTGTATTGATTCTGAGGACAGGGGGAAAGGTACACGTTTAATGTCCGTGTATTGATTCTGAGAACAGGGGGAAAGGTGGACGTTTAATGTCCGTATATTGTTTCTGAGGACATGGGGAAAGGTGGACGTTTAATGTCCTTGTATTGATTCTGAGGACAGGGGGAAAGGTACACGTTTAATGTCCGTGTATTGATTCTGAGGACAGGGGGAAAGGTGGACGTTTAATGCCCGTGTATTGATTCTGAGGACAGGGGGAAAGGTGGACGTTTAATGTCCGTGTATTGATTCTGAGGACAGGGGAAAATGTGGGACGTTTAATGTCCGTGTATTGATTCTGAGGACAAGGGGAAAGGTGGGACGTTTAATGTCCGTGTATTGATTCTGAGGACAGGGGGAAAGGTGGACGTTTAATGTCCGTGTATTGATTCTGAGGACAGGGGGAAAGGTGGACGTTTAATGTCCGTGTATTGATTCTGAGGACAGGGGGAAAGGTGGACGTTTAATGTCCGTGTATTGATTCTGAGGACATGGGGAAAGGTGGAAGTTTAATGTCCGTGTATTGATTCTGAGGACAGGGGGAAAGTGTACGTTTTCAGTCCATGTATTGCTTTTGAGGACACAGAGAAAACTGGACGTTTAATGTCCGTGTATTGATTCTGAGGACAGGGGGGAAGGTGGACGTTTAATGTCCGTGTATTGATTCTGAGGACAGGGGGAAAGGTGGACGTTTAATGTCCGTGTATTGATTCTGAGGACAAGGGGAAAGGTGGGACGTTTAATGTCCGTGTATTGATTCTGAGGACAGGGGGAAAGGTGGACGTTTAATGTCCGTGTATTGATTCTGAGGACAGGGGGAAAGGTGGACGTTTAATGTCCGTGTATTGATTCTGAGGACATGGGGAAAGGTGGAAGTTTAATGTCCGTGTATTGATTCTGAGGACAGGGTGGAAGGTGGACGTTTAATGTCCGTGTATTGATTCTGAGGACAGGGGGAAAGGTGGACGTTTAATGTCTATGTATTGGTTTTGAGGAAACGGGGAAAAGTGGACACTGAAAATCCATGTGTTGCTTCTGAGGAGAAGTATCAGCGAAGTGGCCTTTTTACCAATTAGTGTTTCGTGCTGAGCATATTTTAATGCTGGTGTCTGCAGGAGCTGTAGTTTTGGCACAGATGTGTTAAGCGTTCAGTGTTATCCTGTGAGTGCCGCTGTTAGTATTTGTGAGAGAGGAGACAAGTCTTTGGTGTGAAAAGACCACACCCCTCCCCCGCACACCCTTAGACACACACACACACACACACCTACTCAACACATACACACACAGAGACTCAATACTCCCCCCCCCCCCCCCCCCGTCGCGGCACGCCCTAAAAGAATAAAAGTACCCAAGCAGCAGACAAGCACTAACTGCACCCTTCGTTCGCACAGGCCAAGGAGGCAAACTTTCGCTTCAAACAACGTCCTCCACCCCCAAGTGGCCACCCGTGTCGCTTCTCCTACCGCTGTCCGCTTGTTGTGGCCGTGTTGTGGCCAGCCAAGGGTCAGCCTGCTCCTTGTTTGGACACTCTGGTCACAGCTGTCTTTGATGTGTATATTCTGTTCGATAAATTTTTATTTTATTATTTTTTTTACATGTTTCTCGCTTTCTTTTATCTGTATATTCTGTTCGATAATTTTTTGTTTTTTTTTACATGTTTCTCGCTATCTTTGATGTGTATATTCTGTTCGAAAGATTTGTCTTTGATCTGTATATTTTGTTCGATAGATTTTTTTTTTTTTTTACATTTTTTCTTTCTTTCTTTGATGTGTATATTCTGTTCGATAGATGTTTTTTTTTATGGTCCTCATCTTTGATGTAAATATTTTGTTCGGTAGATTTTTTAATGGCCTTCGCTGTCTTTTTTTTATGCATATTCTGTTTGATGGAGTTGTTGTATTTGTTGGGTTTTTTTTTTCGTTAAATGATCCTCGCTGTCTTTTATGTGTATATTCTGTTTAATAGTTTTTTTTAATGGTCTTCGCTGTCTTTTGATGTGCTTACTCCGTTCGATAGACCTTTGCTGTTGTTGTTTTTGTTGCTCTGAAGTGTTGACTTGGTGGGATATCATTCATTTTATTTTTTCAGATATTGCACTTTTGTGCAATATTCGCACCGTTCATATGATTAAAACTTCTTCTTCTTCTTCTTCTTCTGCGTTCAGTCGAATGCACAGGAGTGGGCTTTTACGTGTATGACCGTTTTTACCCCGCCATGTAGGCAGCCATACTCCGTTTTCGGGGGTGTGCATGCTGGGTATGTTCTTGTTTCCATAACCCACCGAACGCTGACATGGATTACAGGATCTTTAACGTGCGTATTTGATCTTCTGCTTGCATATACACACGAAGGGGGTTCAGGCACTAGCAGGTCTGCACATATGTTGACCTGGGAGATCGTAAAAATCTCCACCCTTTACCCACCAGGCGCCGTCACCGTGATTCGAACCCAGGACCCTCAGATTGACAGTCCAACGCTTTAACCACTCGGCTATTGCGCCCGTCTGATTAAAACATTGTTTATGGTTTTTTTGTGGAACATATAAATCGTTCGTTTGATGTTTCTCTTTCTTCATGTCTTTGTGTAACATCTTTTGCTTTTGTCGTTTCTTGTCACGTTCCTCTTGTAACGTGTGTTGCCGTCAGAAGAAGGTTATCTGCTGTCTGTGTGGACAAGGACGTGGTATTTGTATTTGTATTTGTATTTCTTTTTATCACAACAGATTTCTCTGTGTGAAATTCGGGCTGCTCTCCCCAGGGAGAGCGCGTCGCTATACTACAGCGCCACCCATTTTTTTGTATTTTTTCCTGCGTGCAGTTTTATTTGTTTTTCCTATCGAAGGGGATTTTTCTACAGAATTTTGCCAGGAACAACCTTTTTGTTGCCGTGGGTTCTTTTACGTGCGCAAAGTGCATGCTGCACACGGGACCTCGGTTTATCGTCTCATCCGAATGACTAGCGTCCAGACCACCACTCAAGGTCTAGTGGAGGGGGGGGGGGGGGGGGGGGGGGGGGGGGGAGAAAATATCGGCGGCTGAGCCGTGATTCGAACCAGCGCGCTCAGATTCTCTCTCGCTTCCTAGGCGGACGCGTTACCTCTAGGCCATCACTCCACTGTGCCCAGCTAAGAAGCGAGTGTCTGTGGGTTCCAGTCTCATACAAGCCCACGGACCGGCATTTTTTGCTGTCCCCTCCACCAGACCTTGAGTGGTGGTCCGGGTGCTAGTCATTCGGATGAGACGATAAACCGTGGTCACGTGTGCAGCATGCAGTGAGCGCAAGCAAAAAGAAACTACAACAACAAAAAAGTGTTGTCAGTTGTAATTCTGTGGAAAAAAAAAGCAAACAGACTTACTGTGGTAATAAAACAGACGGGCGCAATAGCCGAGTGGTTAAAGCGTTGGACTGTCAATCTGAGGGTCCCGGGTTCGAATCACGGTGACGGCGCCTGGTGGGTAAAGGGTGGAGATTTTTACGATCTCCCAGGTCAACATATGTGCAGACCTGCTAGTACCTGAACCCCCTTCGTGTGTATATGCAAGCAGAAGATCAAATACGCACGTTAAAGATCCTGTAATCCATGTCAGCGTTCGGTGGGTTATGGAAACAAGAACATACCCAGCATGCACACCCCCGAAAGCGGAGTATATCTGCCTACATGGCGGGGTAAAAACGGTCATACACGTAAAAGCCCACTCGTGTGCATACGAGTGAACGCAGAAGAAGAAGAGGTAATAAAACAGGTACATCTGCACTCCGAAAAAAGGGCGTGGCGCTGTCCTGTGGCGACGAACTGACACTCCCTGAGAACGAGCAGTCCGGGTTTAGGACAACACGCTCGTTGCCGTGGGTAATTTTACAGTTCGCTCAGTGCGTGCTGCACAAGGGATCTGAGTTTATAATTAGACACTCAGTTTGATTTTCCAGTCAAATTTGGGAGGAAGGGCGAGAACGGGATTCGAATCCAGGCTCTCACGGACTCTGTACTAGCAGACGAGCGTCTTAAGGGTAACAATCCAATTCAGTCCAATCCAATCCAGTCCAATACAATACAATCCAGTCCAATACAATACAATCCAATCCAATCCAGTCCAGTACAATACAATACAATCCAATCCAATCCAGTCCAATACAATCCAATCCAGTCCAATACAATACAATCCAATCCAGTCCAGTCCAATACAATCCAAACCAGTCCAATACAATCCAGTCCAATCCAATCCAATCCAATCCAGTCCAATACAATCCAATCCAATCCAGTCCAATCCAATCCAATCCAATCCAGTCCAATGCAATACAATCCAATCCAGTCTAATACAATACAATACAACACAATACAACACTATGCAATACAGTATTTTTCAAGTGTAGACAGCTTGGTTGATATCGTTAATATCGTTCTGCTTATCGTTTTACTATTTTTAAAAATTTTTTTTTTTACCAGAAATAATTGTCGCTTGAAGAAGAACACACCAGAGGTCATCAATAGACTGGTCATACATAACCTTAGCTCCCTTCCCCTTCCCCTATTTTTCTGGTTGCCCCACCCCCCTCCCCCCACTCTCCCTGTTACCCCTCCAGGGGGAATGACACTGTCGGCTCACCTCTCTGTGTCTGTGTGTGAGGATTAAACCCAAGCCCGTTGTTTAGGGCTCGTCTGGATTTGGCTAGACCCCCGTGCTCACAACGCAGTATTGTTGACTTACGTTTTCGATAACAACCGAATAATTTTTGCCCAAATGATTTTGCAGGTGTGTATGTTTTGAGCGCCAATTCTTATTAACAAGCCGGTCTGTTTTGGCCTTGTGATATTTCTAGATGTAATGTGTTTGTTTTGATGACGAATTTCTTTTAACAAACCGTACCGTTTCGACAGAATGATATGTCCGACATGGAATGTTTAACGTTTTGATACGGCTTTCTGAGGAACCTGAACGAATGTTATTTCCAGATGTAAAGTGAGTGTGTTCATTCCGTGAGAGTGTTTGACCATCAGTTAAATTTGACCGAGTAATCCTTGTGGATGTGCCGAGCACGCAACAAATCCATCCATTTTTCTTGTTTTTCAGAGTGGTTGGCTTCGAAGGTCTTTGCTTCTTTTCTCGCTTATGACCTCCACTTTCCTGGGGAGAGAGAGAGGGGGTGAGGGAGGGAGAGAGAGAGAGAGAGAGAGAGAGAGAGAGGGAGGGGGGGGGGCGGGGAGAAGAAGGAAGGGGAGGTGGAGAGATGGATAGAGTGGGGACAAAAAGAAGGGGGAGATAAGGAGAGAGAGAGAGAGGGGGAGGGGGGAAAGACGGGGAGAGAGAGAGAGAGAGTTTAAGAGAGAGGGGTCGGGGGTGGGGTGGAGGGAGGGGCAGAGAAAGGGGGAAGAGAAGACGAGAGAGAGAGGGGAAAGGGAGAGAGATGTTCACTGATGAAAAAATGTTTTATTGAGGGTAAACTGGATAAGCTGAAAGCTTCTTTACACCATGCCCTCACTCTCTCTCTCTCTCTCACACACACACACACACACACAGAGAGGATTAAATTACGTTTACAAATGTAACTAGATATGGCTGTTTATCTGTTGATGTGTGTCTGTTGACATCTTGACATCTGTCCATTTCATTAACAATATCCGTGACAACGTTTCCGCCGATTTCATTGAAGTTTCTTTTTTTTTTTTTTTTTTTTTTTTTTTTTTTTTAAATAGGTTTGACCGGTAGCCAATTCATTGATGGGTTGGGCTATGAGGAAGACGAACTGATCTGGTTTGGGTTTGATTAATGATTAAGAACAGCGTCAACAGCGGAAAGCATTCGGTTATCATGTGACTTCTCTGTCTGGTCCAATTGGTTTGGAGCGACATACACAGGAAGAACACGTCATCAATGGGTATCACATGACAGTCATGGGTACCTGGCTACCACATCACGTCATATATAGGGCTGCTGCCCGCTGAAGCGAATCCATTTGTACCACTTACGAAGGAGCGGTAATAGTGGAGGCGACGTTTTCAGTGAGCAGGAAGTTTTGAATGGAAGTCCGAATGCCAGGTACGGTGTTAGCGCAGGAGTTTTCGAGCGTGAATTGAGTGGAAGTGTGTGTGTGTGTGTGTGTGTGTGTGTGTGTGTGTGTGTGTGAGGTCCTCTTGGCATAAACAAGATGTATTAGCGTGAACTGAAACATTTTAAGTGGCAACGGTGTCTGTCTACCGATGCAAAAAAAAAAAAAAAAAAAAAAGAAAAGAGAAAAAAAATTAGCAGAAAGTAAATGACCGAACATGCACGCGTGAAATGCCGGACTTTAGTCATGCGTGTGCCGTGACAGACGTCAGAAAAAAAAACTTGTGACCAACACCACAACCACCACCTTTCGTGGTTCTTGGTTTGTTTGTTTGGTTGGTTTTTGTCCTGATGCACAGACTAACAGGCACGATTGATGAACCGCACTCGTTCTAGAACATGGCGTACAGCTTCTTCTTCTTCTTCTGCGCTCCTTGGCTGCGACTGGCGGTTTCTCTCTGTCTGTCTCTGTCTCTCTCTCTGTGTCCCTCTCTCTGTCTCTGTGATGGCGGCACGATAATCATTGTAACTTAATTAAGCATACATGTATGGATAAAAAATGTAAAATGTCCCGGTGTGTGTGTGTTTCTTTGAGTGGGTTTTTATGATGTCCATGACCATTTTGAACCCATCTTTTTTCCGGCAGTCATACTCAGTTTAGGGTGTGTGTGTTTGTGTGTGTGTGTGTGTGTGTGTGTGTGTGTGTGTGTGTGTGTGGAGTGAGGGGAGGGGAGATGGGGGGACTGGTAGGTACCAGCTTCACTTACACGATGTTATTCCAAACAACACGGCAAAGCTCGTTTCCAGATGATGTCACTTTTCAAATTAAGTCAGGATCACTCCCGATTCATTTCGCATTACATGATATCCAAAAAACAACAACAACAAAAAATACAAACAAAAAAACAACAACACAACAACAACAACAACAACAACAACAAAAACAACAACCAACCCCCCCAAAAAAAAAAACAACAACAAAAAAACCACCCCAAAACCCCACCAAAACAACAACAACAACAAAAAAAAAAGCCCCCCTCCCCGCCCCCCCCAAAAAAACAACAACAACCAACAACAACAACAACAACAAACAAACAAAAAAACCAAACAAACACACACACAAAAACAAAAAAACAAAACAAAAACAAAAAAACCCCACCAAAAACCGCCGCTGTCGATGTTGTCAAGATTATGTCGATAGAATAATTAAGATTTGAATATTTTAGATATTTTATTGTCCATTATAAACACTGTTTTTTTTTGCTTTTTTTTTTGAATAGATAGTTTTCTACCCAGCGATGGCAGACCTGGGAAATGATAGTCACTCGTGTCCAACTATGACCATCAGAACAGCAGAGGAGGCAACTGCTGACCCGGCCATCTGGCCTAGATTTGATTTCACTGGAGAATGTCTTGTCCAAGTTACATTCCCGCTTTTTCGGCAGGGAGGGATTTAGGACAGTCGGCGTTGGGGTGGTTCCCGAAAGGCCAACTAGCCCCGAAGGCTACAACACTAAGAGCCTGTGCAAGCTTGCCTCCTAGTTTGAGAGTCATAGTCCTTCAGAAGACGAAGTTGTAAATGAATTCCCATTGCAACGGAGAAGCCATTGATCATACAGATAAACATAAATCATTTAAAACATGGCATGTACATAAAAAAAAATTGAAAGACAAATGGAATACCACGATTACAGCTCTTATCCCTTCCGCTTAATCTTCTGCGCAAAAACAAAATTCATTTCAAATAAGGATGTGGACGACTGAGATGTAGTTACGATTTAATATTATCCCCCCCGCACCCTCCCCCCCCCCCAAAAAAAAAAGAAAAAGAAGAAGAAAAAAGACAGCATCCTACCTTGAACCTTCGTTTGAAAAAATCCTACCGCAAAATATCAGACACTTTTGGACTTTTAAATCTTAAAAATGTAATATTAAATTCTATTTGTTCAAGCAGTGTTTCAAATTATGCACTGTTCTGCTTTCCCCCTCCCTCTCCACAGAAGTGTTGTGCGTGCGTGCGTGCGCGCTGATGTGTATGTGTGTGGGTGATGTGGTAGAAGAGATGTGTAAGTTGCGAGTGATGTTTTGTTTTGGGAGTGATTTTCGCGAGGTCGTAGCTTAACATTTCTTTTTAATTGTATTCTTGCGTTACTATTCATACCGCATTCATTGTTGAACGCATTTTAATACTGAAGGGTTAGCGCTGATTTCTTTCTTTCTTTCTTTCTTTCTTTCTTTCTTCTTCCCCTCCACTTCCACCTCCACCTCCTCCTACTTCTGCTCCTCCTCCTTCTTTATTATTATTATTATTTTTTAAGTTATCACACGACATTCGTAATGTTTGGAAGACGGGCGCAATAGCCGAGTGGTTAAAGCGTTGGACTGTCAATCTGAGGGTCCCGGGTTCGAATCACGGTGACGGCGCCTGGTGGGTAAAGGGTGGAGATTTTTACGATCTCCCAGGTCAACATATGTGCAGACCTACTAGTGCCTGAACCCCCTTCGTGTGTATATGCAAGCAGAAGATCAAATACGCACGTTAAAGATCCTGTAATCCATGCCAGCGTTCGGTGGG
>NC_134902.1:3489971-3492471 GCF_041734735.1 Babylonia areolata | reverse complement strand
CATAAAAACAAACAAACAACAACGACAGCAAATAAGACACATCAGTATCTACTGGGCCACATGTCTAGCTAATTAAGAAATGAATGTATGAATATTCAAATATGTACTTCACAGGCCTTTTCTAATCAAAAACTGTCAACTGAAAATATAGTGTTATGACAATACAATCTCTCTTCGATTAAATGCTTTATAAAGATATGAAGCTAAATTTCTTATATTTTGTTCTTTTTTTCGAGGCCAGTAACAGCGTTAGTCTAAAATCACTGGGGAGAGAGAGAGAGAGAGAGATCAGTATCAGTATCAGTAGCTCAAGGAGGCGTCACTGCGTTCGGACAAATCCATATACGCTACACCACATCTGCCAAGCAGATGCCTGACCAGCAGCGTAACCCAACGCGCTTAGTCAGGCCTTGAGAAGAGAGAGAGAGAGAGAGAGATGGATAACCAGCATCAGATTTCTCCCCCCTCCCCCCCCCCCAGCAGTATTTCAAGGGAAGTAAGTAGTGTCACGTGTCACACTCAGACACCGTCCGAAACGCAGGTAAACAGTATTTACTCTCGCCACACATGTATCAGTTACCCCCTTGTCCGTTCTACCCGAGATAACGGGGTCCACCCGGGATGGTCGTTAGAGGGGGGAGATTGGGGGGGCGGGGGGGGGGGGGGGGGGAATGGAGGAGACATAGGCTGAAAGTGGGAGAATGATAGAGAGGTAAAAGGAGGCTGAGAAAGTCTTGTCAGTCTGTTTGCTCTCTCTTTCCCTCCCTCCCTCTCTCCCTCTGGGGGGAAAAAGGGGGGAGATAAAACGGTTATCTCTTAGCGGGATTGTCAGTGCCCGTCTCTCTGGCTGCCCCACCTCTAAACCGGAGGATCAAACTAAATCGTGCAAGCTTTGAAAGGCATTGTGGCGGTCTTGGTCGCCTTTCTGTCTCTCCTCGAAGGTCCGGCCGCCTCGCCACCGCCGCCCTCCCCGGGGGCCTCGCCCCCTCCCATCGTTCAAACTTGAATCATTATCGATGCTCCGATGCTTAGGAGTTGGGAGGAGTGTCAGAGAGGGGAGAGACATTAACGTGGTCGTGTTCACTGAAGTTCTTTTGAGAAAAGAAGTAAAAGAAGTTAGCTTTCTAATCGTATATGGGTCTCACCTATGACACACTCTCTCTTCCTTTGTCTGTCTGTCCGTCTCTCTCTGCCTCTGCCTGCCTGTCTGTCTGTCTGTGTGTCTGTCTCTCCCTCCCTTCCACCCTTTTAGTCCCCCCCCCACTCCTGCTCTCGTTCATTCTCATTGCTCTTTATTATTTTCTGATGTGCGTGTCCCGTTATTTTCATTTTTATGTCCTTGAGATGGCCTTTGTGGTCGGCGAGGCTCTAAGCACCATAAAATGATTTAATTTGAGATTAATCACCATCATGCTTATACATTTACCGCTTGAAATTAGGAGGTGTAGACCTTATTTAGGAGTGGAACTAGAATGGGAAAAAAGCACACCAATTCTTGTCTGTATTCTGCGGACATAATTTGTCTTTTCAGTTCTTATCTGTTTTCTTCGGACATTAAGAAATTTGTCTTTACTTGTTTTATTTCTCCTGTGCCTGTATTTGCACAAAGTGTTTTAGGTGGGTGGGGTCATGTACTCAGTTCTGCTTATTCACCGAGCCATTCCAGTATGTTACAAGGATGAGTCAGTGGGTTGTGTTTTGTACATATTTTGTGACCTACTTGGACTTAGATGCCTCCGCGTCGTTGGACGTATGAGGCAGTCACGGTGCTCCTTAGGCCACAGTCCTCAGCCAGTTTGCTGGTGTCACCCCATCGTCTGTCGACATGTCTGAGGTCTGTCTCCACTGTTTGCTGGTGTCACCCCATCGTCTGTCGACATGTCTGAGGTCTGTCTCCACTGTTTGCTGGTGTCACCCCATCGTCTGTTGACATGTCTGAGGTCTGTCTCCACTGTTTGCTGGTGTCACCCCATCGTCTGTCGACTTGTCTGAGGTCTGTCTCCATTGTTTGCTGGTGTCGCCCCATCGTCTGTCGATATGTCTGAGGTCTGTCTCCACTGTTTGCTGGTGTCGCCCCATCGTCTGTCGACATGTCTGAGGTCTGTCTCCACTGTTTGCTGGTGTCACCCCATCGTCTGTCGACATGTCTGAGGTCTGTCTCCACTGTTTGCTGGTGTCACCCCATCGTCTGTCGACATGTCTGAGGTCTGTCTCCACTGTTTGCTGGTGTCGCCCCATCGTCTGTCGACATGTATCACCCCCTCCCCCATCATCTCTCCATCTCTGTCTCATTGAGTGTCTGTCTGTCTCTGTTTCTCTTTGTCTGACCCTCAGTCTGCCTCTGCCTGTCTTTCTCTTGTCTGTCTGTCTTTCTCCCCCCCCCCCACCCCCTCCCTCTCTCTTTCACATATTGTTACAGTCATCCACGGCAACGTATTCCGATGTGTTCAATGCATGTCAAATTAACAGCTTGTAGTGGAAGGGTCCGGGGTGGAGGTGG